>NW_022724789.1:290843-378216 GCF_011630105.1 Anneissia japonica
GCTCAATATACGTATGTATGAACGAACGATGTTACCTAGCTAGGCTAGACCAAGCCTCTAGGCCTACGAATAAAACCATGTGTTTAGTGTTTTTATTCATCACTTTACGATGTCATAATTAAGTGTTCAAATAAAACCGTGTGTCTAGTGTATCAATTCATCACTTTATATCTTTTATTTAACTAAACATGAAAATATTGTAAGATTACCTATACGACAAAGGTATACAGTAACTTGGGAATTCCCCTTCATGCGTATTTTAAACAACAGAGCTGTGGTGTTGTCTGGGCCTGTTGAGACAAACTAAACCCATGTGCGCTGCACTGGGTGAGCCAACCAATTAGCGTTCGTGTACGTGAAACAGCAACTATGTGCACTGCACTGGGCGAGCCAACCAATTAGCGTTCGTGTACGGAACTATGCCTACTCAGTTTCGTGTAGAAAATTCGACCAGACAATTGTTTCCATGGTTTGCCACACGAAGCTAAGGAGGAAAGCAATTATTTTGAGCACCATCGGTAGTTGTTCATCTCACTCAGTTCACGTGGTTTTAGATTATAACAACTCGGTATTAGACTCAATCAACGTTGCTGTTTAATGAAAATACGTTGCATTATGGTTTGTTTATTGTTATAGTTTATTGTTACAGTCATTTCACTTGTGGTTGCTCTGAAAAGGGCAGTTTGTTTTGAATATTTTCGGGGTTTTTGATGACGTCATCGTCGATATGAGGTGTACATAAAACCGAGGGTTTGTATAACTGGGGTACGTAAAAACGAGGTTCTACTGTATTCTTTTTAATGATTGCAATGCAGATAATGCGAGGTTGACTACACTAATTAAATTTTGACCAATTGAGTTTTTCTTTTATCTGTAATCTCTGTATAGGGTCATTCCGGCTCAAATCAGCCAGAAATGTTAACGTTCCCATGTGACCCATCTTGTATTTTCCTTTAAAAAATTGTAAAAATACCTTTATGTCAAAAGAAAGAATCCAAAATTTTAGCTTCAATTTCCTAGCGGTTTTTAAGTTATGACCTTTTGAAATTTAGGTACCTTGGATTCTTTCTTGTGACATATCAAGGTATTTTTACAATTTTTTTCAGGAAAATTCAAGGGTGGGTCACATGGGCTTGGTGGTTGATTTGAGCCGGAATGACCCTATAACTACTTTGAGCCTTTCTTAGTGAGAATATTTGGCTACTAGTGTAACTGCTGTAGTATGGTATATAGGGCATCAGGTTACACACAACTAACTTAGTCTAACCAGAAAAAAAAAAACCAAAGACCATTATAAGTTTTTTAAATGTATTTCTGCACAGTTCAATTTTTTTTTCATCCTGAATTTTTTCGTGTCCTGCAGGCTGCAACACAAACAGCGTTACCGGAGGATGACGATGAATTATGAGAAGCAAGCTCGTTGTATTCGTCATCTCAAGGGTGTTGCTCCTATTGGATAATCAATGATAAATCGACAACTATATTTCGACAATTAACAATATATAAATTTAAAAACAAGTTTCTACCAAATAATTCTTAACACTTTATTTTTTTTAATTACGGTATGTATATTACTTTTTTCAAACTCTGGTAGTTGGTTAATATTATGTTCTTTTGGTAGGTGATGATGCATCTGGGTGTGGGTCGATTAGCATCAGTGGGTGCCTATTGTATTTATTTATGCTTTGAAGCTTGTCTACTTTTCGTAGCTGACTCTTTGTACGGGTAGTAACCAGAGCCAGCTACAGTGAAAGCTATTTTTTTTTATACTGCTTATCTGACAAAGCATTCAAGAAGAATACTGTAATAATTTCAATTTAAAATTAAGTCTGTGTAGAGACTAAAGGGAATATTTTGTAGAAGTGTTTTTGTATTTATATCAGAAAAGAGAAATTGTATCTAAATTCACAGGAGCTATGTTATTTTGTGAGGTGGTGATGATGTTTAGGGGTGTGATTTAAGTATACCGTACTTGTAAATTTGTAATAAGTTTCCTTACGATCCTTTAATAGGAAATGGCTGAAATGATTGCATGCTGTTGTATACTAGAAATCATCAAAATTAAAATATAATAAACATACAAATGTGGTACTGTAGCTAATAATGCCCCATATACCTTACTTGTACGGAATAGTGGTAAAATAACTGGCCATTTCTTTTCAATAAACTTAATTTGTACCCGTGTGTCATATAGTAGAGTGCATTGATTTCAGGAGAGAATATTCACTGAATGATCTACCAGTTGTGTTTAAATCCATTAATATTGTAGATGTTTTTACGGTATAACCCAATACAAGAACAAGAGAACATAGCATCTTTAAGACCACAAACAGTAGTTTAGTTGTAGATTACGGCATTTATATTGTCATTCAATATTTCAATCCTGCTTGGTAACGTCTCTTGGATGGAGAAAGAAGGTAAATACTGTAGTTCAACTTTGTACTGTACTTGTAATTGTTTCACAATAACATTTATCAAATAAATGAATGCAAAGCATCAGGTTGAAGCAGTCTAAAGTCTTTTATTGATGCTGGTTAGCCAATTATAGTGGAATATGTGCAAAATTATTTTCAGGATAGCATCAGTACTGATGATGGGCAAGGTCTAGATACGTACTTCCCAAACTATAAATCGCCAAAAAACAAGACAGATGGTCAATTCATGTCCTTATTTACCCGACTACTTTAAAACAGTATTTTAGGTGAACATGCAACAATAATTTAATTTTATGTCCACCATGAATATTTTGAGATTTGTATGATGACTATTACTTTTGTGTTACCAGTTACCACAACATAAATGAGTAAATTTTTGCTTTCCACTATTTTAAAAACAATTTATAGAAATAAACTAAAAACTAAAACACTATAAGGTGATGTAATTATAAAATGGTAACCATAATACTCGTACAGCTAAAAAGCTGCTCTTACCATGTATGCTGGCCACATGGCTAAAATATATTACTCAAATTTTTTTTTATTTCATTCAAATGCAGTATTAAAGGTTGTCCCAGTTTCCCACTGTTGTAAAAAGGATGATCAAATGTCAAGTACAGGTAGTCCTTTTTAAAACATACATACAAATTTACTACAGTATCTAGACTCCCAGGACACTACTGTAAAAAATATATCTGCAGTATTTTGGATGAATCATGTACGTAAATACCTGAAAGACTGTAGGCCCAAACTGTGCATCCTCACATGAAGCATACTTGCTGTTCGAAGCAAAAATAAAATATTGTACCACTACTGTCTTCGATATTTTGATACTTTATGTACCGTACTGTGCAATATAACTTTCTACATCATTTATTATTTTCAAACATAATAATGCCAAGTTCTTCGAAAGCGTTGATGATCACTTGATCAAGAGTGTTTGATGGTACAGTATTTTACAGTCTATTCAGAATTTGCCAGCTCTTCTCCTTCCTGTGTATTTGGAATCAGGACGTACATCTCTGCAAATAAAGAAGTGGGAAAAGCAATTCACAATATTTTAGATATTAGTCTAATTAAATTGCATACAAAATTCATGGTGGGTATACTTTAGTGTATGAAAACAACCTTCAATTTGTTAATAGTAAACTGAATTACTATTGTTATTTGGGGTAAATAAAATTACGGGTCTGGTACCTTCTTAGTATTACGGCTGAAAAGGCTGCATTAATGGCCATGTCAGTATTATAACAATATACCATAGAATCAACTTTTATTTTCAAACACTCAAGGGCAGCGTTCGATTTACCCAGTATTGCATGGTGCACAAAGAAGACCCGAAAATTGTCTTAAAAACAGTCAAATTTAAGTTATCCAATGTTTTGGGCCAAAAATAGCGCAATATGCTTGTGTTTACATGAAGTGCACACATACAATGCTCCATGTAGGCTTACATCGTTGTTCATGCATCTGATTTGAATATGAGTTCGGCTTCTTTCCTGTGTTTACAATATTACCTCAAATTTCAGTGTTGAAAAATAAAGATGCATCACTGATTTTCTTATTGAAAAGTATCATTATCACCTCAGTAAAAAATGCTATTTTGGAATTGCTACACAACACAAAAACTGTATAGCCATATTTGCTACAGACAAAAAATGCTGGAAATCAAACGCTGCTCAGGGGCCCCTTTGGATTTTGTAATATATGAACTCATGAGAATCCTGGGATGTTGCGCCATTGTTACAAATGCAGTACTGTAATTTATGAATACAGTATGTTGATTCAAATTGCTTTGCTTTATTTAAGTATCTAGTTCATTGAACAAATTGAATAATGTGGTTTACAATACGGTGCTGCAAAATAAACAGTTTTTATGTACACTTCCAGAGGCCAACCACTGCACCGTAAAAATTAGAATAACATACACTTTTCCTTGTCTTCGTCTCCTTTCCTTTTTCTCTTGAATCCAATCCTTGCTTTTCTTTGCTGACTTTCCTTTCATTTTCTTCCACCTATTCCTAGAATCGCTATACTTTACTTCTGATTGTGTTGTTTCTTCAGTTCCCAAACCCTACAGAAAATATACAGTACAGTATTATATGTTTCTTATTTTTTATTGTAATAAATAGGAAAACACATTATGGTAATATTCTGATGTAACCCTTACAGAGGAGTTACACAATAAAATAGTATGTGGTGTAGTCCATGATACCTTCTTTAAATTTAATTACGACACTCCAACCATAACACTGTAGGCCTACTTAATCTAATAATATCTTATGAAAAATAATGGTAACATTAATAAAGGTTTACTCCATTGAGGGCACATTTATGGACATTCACTTCAGTAAATCTTCTATCAGCTTACACCACAACCTTACTATATATAAAGGTCCTTATACAAACGAATCGGAATAGTTTTAATCTTTTACATTACTTAACAAACAAATGTCATATACGTGTGACACATTGCAATGAGCATGTTACATATATGGTCTTCTCTCTGATTCCCTGCTCATTTTCATTGCATATAAAATCCCAATTTTTTAAGCATGTTTACTTTTTTACACTTTAATTGGATGAATGACATTAATTTTTACCTGTGGAAGTTGTGTATTAGCACCACCAGTAAATAAACACAAGAACATTCTGCAATTAGAAATACGTAAGTACTGTATTAATGAAATAATAATCCTAAAAATTTGCCTAAATACTGAATTTTTAAAATTTAAAGTAACCAAGAGTTTGAACCCCAACCCATCCCACCAGTAACCCCGCTGAAAACATCACTGTCTACTACAGTATTAACATTTTTACTTTTTTTTGTTATATTATGTTTTATTATGTAATTGAGCCTAAGAACAATTGATGTGTATTTTATAATATGTGAATGAAAAAAATGAGAAAAGAGCTACCAAACAGGGTCCTGAACAGGAGTGGGCCCAGGAAAGGAATTTCAGACGAAGGGTCTAGACCACCTCACCATAATTTGGGCTGAGGTAAGAAAATTTATGATTATGGCACCTTAGATGGATGGAAAAGGCAGTCTGAGACTTAAATTTGAATATAATTTTATTTTTTTATAATTTTGAAAAATTTAGTGAGGCCTGGAATGAATGTCCCCCCCCCCACAAAATCTGCCACTGCAACTTCCCTGGGAGAAAACTTGATTCATTGTTGGGGGGGGGGGGAATGAACTTTCTAATTGTTGTGACTAACTTTTTTGCTCTTGTACTGTTTGGATAGTCAACAACTAGGCCGCCTGTAAAACCAGCTTTCATTGCTTGCGACGTGATCAACTCAAGTTGATCTGAATTCTCTGGGTAGAATTGGAAAACAGCTCTACTGCCACGCCTCTGAAAAATGATGATAAATCTTATAATAAATTAACATAATTATGATTAGTAGTAACAATTTATTCAGTAATAATAAATACATAGTACTATATATAGCACCGCTACATCAAGATTGTAGCACTGAAAAAATATTATTTATTATTTATTACTGATGGTCTAATGCTTCATACATATGAAATTTGTTGATAAAATTATTAATGATTTTGGGTTAAAATAAGGTAATCAATAAATGGTAATCGGTAAATGATAATATAAGATAGTATATGGCATGTAATATATCAGGCAGATTTAAGGAAAGTGGTGGGGGGAGGGGCAGCCAGTCATAAATTTAAAAATTAGATTTATTATAATTAAAAATGAACAGGAAAAAAGGAAATTGCATTTAAATCTTAGTCTCAGATATCCATTTCCAGCCATCTAGAGGTTATTATTATTATTATTATTATTATTATTCTTTCTTTAGGCACACAACACATGTGCCAAGGATTGCCAATAGCGAACATATATCACTGTCCTACTTGCAGGTGACAATCCCTTACACAAGACAAACATACACACACGATGCTTTACACAAACTAAATCTCAATATGAGATTTAGAATAATTTAGGGAGTGGAGTTGTTTATGTCGTGAGAAAAAATCCTGCAACTGGCAGGAATTGAACCCAGGACCCTGGGATTGGAAGGCAAGCATCTTAACCACCAAGCTATTCAACTCCACTTGGTGCTATAGCCATAAAATTTTGTATCTCAGTTTGCCCTCTCCATTCGTAAAGTCCACCCCCCTCCCCCCAGGCCTCCACTATCTTGAATTCCTGAACCCCTAATAACACGTACCATTGAAGCATACAGAGTTGAGAAGAATTTGTATAACCTCTTGGGTGGATTGTGTGACTTCTTGTCTGCATTGCACAACCATTGAAGTGCAGATATACTGTGCAATAATAAAATCATTAGATTTCAACTTAGAATAATTCATTCAAATTCAAATTTAAGAAATATAAAATCCAATTCACATAAATTAATTATAATTAAAAATAAAACAGTAGAAGAAAGGACACGAGTCTTCCAAAAGCTCTTTCCCGACTATCAAATTTTCTTTGACAACAAATTGTTGTATGCCCATATATAGTCATGATGTGCCCATATATGGTCATGATGCGATGTCATCATAACCGTATTTAGGCATGTCACATGTGTTTGTCAAATAAAATTACCAACGATTAATTCAAATCTTGCTAAAATCTATACAACTTATATGCAGTGAAGATATGCCACACTAAATATTTTGGGAGTGTTACAGGCCTCTGTGATACCTGCTTTCCATACATATTTATTTCATAGCATACAAGTTCATCCTACATAAAGATCTAGTTATGACGTAAAATTTCTCAAACCTGGAATCAGTTGTTATATACAACTGAATATTTAAAAAAATATGTAATATGTAAAACCAAATAAAATAAAAGAAAAACGGAATAACATACAGCATGATACTAAGAAGCATCCTAAATAAAAAGATGTTAAAGACATATTACAGTTTACCTGAACAATTTATATATCTTACCTTATAACACCATCAAATGTACCAGGCCTAAAAAATAATCCTTGACCTATGTCACTGTGGATCATATCACCTTCACATTCACGTTCAAGAGCTACATCTTAAAAAAAAAAAGAAAAGAAAACTATAAAATCAGGGGACAAAAGTTTCTCATGAGACATCTAGTTTAATGAACTGTACGTGACATGCATGGCCAGCTACCTTCAGAAGGACAATTAACTAGGCGTGATCTCCAAATTATTCAGGACGGCACAAACACGTCTGGGTCAACACCCTGGGGGGCTCACTCTATACGGGGAGGTGCCGCATTTATGGGGTATATATTTTTGAGGACTTAGTAGAACCACTGTGGGAAATATGTGGGAAGTTGCAGCATTTATGTGGTATACTTGATTGAATTTGTAGCACAAGTGTGGGAAATAACCAGGGTGAAATTGGTAGTTAAAGTCCCTGGCCTATCCTGTGTCAAAGTGCCACGATTTTCCTCACGATTTTAGCAGGTATTTTAAGCTAGACTGGGTGTTAAGCCGGTAAGCCCCTTGCTAAGCCTACCTTTGGTACAACCACGAGATCGCGACCTGACGGAACACTTTTTGCCCTTGGGAACCAGTAACTACTGTGCACTCTCTGTCACTATTGAGTGGCCTTTTTCCTGTTGTCTTTTAGAGCACAGTGCGATTTTGGTAAATGGTAGTTCAAGTCCATAAGAATTTTCAGTAAAAGTGGCTGCGGCACCCCCCTTTTTTGGTTGGTATGCAAGTGAGCTCCCCGGGGGTCAACATAATATTACGAAAGCGTCTGAGAAATCGACTATTTTAATTACCATGCTTTATGAATATTCATTTGCTACGACGACTACTACAGTAGTAAATCTATGTAAACATTCTGAATTTGTGAGAGATGGGTGAGAAATGGGTTAGCTTCCTGGAGCTTTTTGCTTCCTTGTGGGAGTATAGAAAATGATGCTGATTTCTGGTAGACTCTTACAACTTGCTAGAGGCTTGACACCCCTTATTGTATTGGTATCACTGCAAGGACTTCTACAGGCCAGAGAAAATGCTTATCATAGAGATTAGTGAATGATTTGTTTTAAAATTATCCTATATAGGATGGACTCATCCTCTGACCTAAGTACTCACCAAGCATTGCCTTGCTGATATCAAGCCCGACCCAATGATGACCTTCCTCAGTTAGACTCTCACCAGACAATCCTGAGCCGCATCTGTAAACAGTTATAAAAATTTAGTTTTAGTCACAAACAGAAAGAAACAAAAACGATTATGATTATTGTGATTATAATAGTGATGATGATAATCATGTTGATGATCATGGAAAACCTAAAGAAATCAGCTCACAACCAATCAGCATGTTGGAACATGGCAGAGCAGGCAATGCATAATAATCAGACTTCACAGCAGAAAAGCTGCAACTGCAAGCAAGCAAGTAGTAATGTTGGATTTATTCTGTGTAAAACACCAAGGATAACCTACAAAAGTTTGTAGACGACTTATTTCCAGTGGTGGGTCCTTTTGGTGGTGATTGGACCGTACACTGGGAGACACTCCCATATTATTTCTCGAAGTGTGTACTGTACTTATTTAACATGCATATGGGCCCATATTGCACACAGGAACAACAGCTTAAGTGTTTGAAAGATAAACTCCCAGGAAGTAAAGCAGGTTGCACATTGAACGATTTTACTTTACCAATCACCAAATAAGGCCAAATATTATCAAATTTGATTATGGTACATCATAATGGTCAGGTACGATAACAAACATTCAAATGATGACAGTAAACTAAAATGATAATATAGATTAAAAGCAACAGATAACAAAAACAAAAATCATCTACTCTAAAGCAAACTAATGATTGAACATACCCAACATCCAAAACGTAACTAGCAGTGTCTTGAGGCAACGCAAGAAGTTCGATAGCGCGCGAAGACATAGTCATCTGAATTTCAATCATCCTTGTGCTGAAAATAAATATAATCAATAACAACTAATTACGGTAGTAATTGTTATTGTCGTGATGGAATAATAGACAATAACTTACAATTTACATAATTACATGAAACTAATTACGGTATATACAGTAATTGCCACCAAAATTCAACTCTACCACAGGATGGAAGAAATGTGTCCCTTGCTTTAATATTCACATAATAATTTAGATAATTACATGAAAATGAATATATTATTTTTTACTCTAATCTTGAATTGTAATTTTCATGTAAATAATAATTACCTGTTTGAATGCATTGTTCAAAGCATATTTTTATAAGTAGTTTTGATGCAAATACATTTTATATATCTTTTATTTTTAATATTTACAATATATGCCTAAAATAAACCACTTCAAAGGTCTTTTGTTCTTTTTTGTATGTTTATATGTTTTCAGAGGTAAATTTAGAAGGGCGCACAGAGGGCACGGTTTTTCCACTGCTGTATTTGTTTAACAGAAAAAAACACAAATTGGTATATAAATACCATGTTACAACATATAGTATAATACTGAACTTGAATTATACCATTACTGGATACATATTTATATGTATAATTGTGCTACATCTAGGCCTAGGCATATATGAAATTGGTACCCTCTGGTTTAAAAAATTCTGGATCTGCCCCTGGTTTTATATATTTAAAACTATTGTAAATACCATCAAAATCCATGCCATTACAATTGCTGCCTGGCTATGATGTATTTTATTTTTAATTGAATTTATCTATTTATCTATATATTAGCTAGCTATTTTAATAGTAAATAGTATTTTAATTTTTAAAAATAGCTTTTGGTGATCATCATTATGGAATGAAGATCTAGCTTGGTGGGTGAGATTATTCCTTTCATATACCAGGATGCATCATTAAAATCCTGTAAACTACAAAGATTTATTTTCCATGAGGAATAACAACTAAATTTCCAAAGCTCCATAATGAGCCTTTTCGAGCATAGCAGTTCCATCCTGTATTGTACTTGACAAGTGTACTTGAAAGCCTGATTTAAAATTTAAAAACTATCATTCGTAAAAAAAGGGGCGATTTGGAAGAATTTCATCAACAGTAGTCTACTAGCTAAGGATTTGTTTACATTTAGACTATAAATTTAGTAGATTTCTACACTTCACTATTTGATAATGGTAGCTAATAATAGCCACCAAAACTGTCATACATAAATCTCACTCTTTACATTTTAAATATATCTTAACATAAGGATGATAGTAAATGATGGACATGGCTACACCGTAATTAATAATAGTGACAATGATTGTAATGTATAGATTTCCAAGAAACTTTACTGACTTGGAGGTGTACTTCTTTGCTTCTTCTTCATTATAAAACTGTTGAATAAAAGCATACAATACAGTAAAAATAAAAAAGCATATCATATCCTTTTTATCTATATTCTCTCAATCTAAAAAATAAATCAAACATGCGTTGACCTCATATTTTATGACTTGACCCACCTTTTTGACAGCATATATTTAATCAATGCATCAATTTTAAAAGAGAATATCTGCTGAACCAGAATTTTAAATATAAACAGTATTAGTATCATATATCAAATTAAAGTGAAGTCACGTATGTCTTCTCTAATCTTATGTCCATGGATGACGATGAAGTAGTAAATACAAATAAATATATAAACTATAAAAATTCAATAAACGATATAATGACTGTACTGTATGCCTATTAGGCCTAGTATTTTAATAATTAATTAGGCCAGCTAATAATAAAAATAATAATTATTATCTGTCTACTACTACACAGTAAATCACCTAACTTTATTATTAACATAATGAAAAGCATCGTAGCATTGGATTCCTGGGCCTAGCCTAGGCCTAGCGTTTTTAGCCTACTACTACTACCCACTACTGTACTACTAACTAGACCTGTGTGTATATGTGTGTGATGATTTGTTGCTAACTAGCCTAGACGAGGACCAGGTCCTTCTTCAGCAGAAGCTGCTGCACGAGACCTATAACGTAACTCCTAGCCTCTACAGTGCAAGCCAGGCCTACATATTTCGACGATTACTCACCATTTCTGGGGGAGCTCTGTGCTCTGGCCGTCTACCTGAAGCCATAGTTATATGGAAGTACAATTTATTAACGTGCCCTTTAACAAAATCAAACTGTTTTATCCTACAGAAACATGGTAGAAATCTCGGAACAAATTTTAACAACATCAACACTGACATGTGTATCCTTAAAGAATGTCAAAGTTCGCTTACTTTAGAAACGTCAATTTATTGAGTAGGGAGTTTACATAAATTGAAACTCATAAAAATCTAATATATTTGTAGTGTACGTAACCTTGTTTAAATTAATTTTACAAATTTTTTTTATCATAAATGGTTTTCAATTTTGTATAAAGATATTTTCTCCCAAAATATCTACATATTGTAGAGTGTAATCTAGGCCTAGGTCTAGGCCAACCTCAGCAGTAATTGAATAGGCCTCAGATCAGTTAGCCATCAAAATGGCTGTCGCCTTTGGATCGGGTCAACCGGTGCTCCAAAGGTTGAGTAAGGTTGACCGTTTAATTCATTTAAGTATAGGTGTACCTTATTTTCTTCCTGTCAAGAATTATGTTTCATGTTTTGTTAATGTAAGTTACGTGCCATGTCATCTTATTTCATTTTCATTTCATATTTTAGACATTTTATTAGACCTTAGGCTAGGCCTAGGTCTCCTAATCCTTTCCTTCCGAGCCCCCTGTACAATAGGAAGGCCTACCTAGGCCTAGGCCTAATCAGTGTACAGCCACACGGCCACCCTCAGCGAAAGAAATATATTTTTTAATAAGGAAGTGATCTTTACTAAAATCTTATTGTTTTCATTTGATATTACACTAATAGGAAATGCTTTGGGCATCAAGGCTTATGATTTAATATCTACAAATTTATTTTAGAATATAAAATGTTAATTATGCCGAGGAGGTTATATAGGCCTATACTACTAGGCGGCCTACTTCTTTAGTAGAATTCGATCCAACTCGGCCACAAGTCAACTCGGCCACAAATCAACTCGGCCACAAAAAGTTTGGCTGCAGTCAACTCGGCCACAAATCAAGTGGGCCACAATTATTATTATTGCTGTTATTAGTGTGTGTTATTGTTATTGTTGTTTTTATTTTATTACCGTTAGTTTTAATATTTAATTTTTGCTGATATTACCGTATTATTGTTACCATATAATAAAAAATTCTCGATTTTTTTTATTCATATTATTATTATATACTAGTCTTAGTATTTTATTATTTTAATAATAGTAATTTTAAAAATATTGTTATTGGTGTTTTATTGGTATTTTTCTTATATTATTATTATTATTATTATTATTTATTGTTGTTGTTGTTGTCACCTTTATTGATATTATTACCCTATTATTACTAAGTAGGCCTAGTATTATAAGTATCATCATTATTATTATTATTACTAATTAGTATTACTATTATTATAAAAATAAACGTTATCTTTAATTTATTATTGCTGTTATTATTGCTATTATCACCTTCAATGTTATTATCACTAATTAGTATTATTAAAATAGATTATTAAATTAAATATCGTTATTATTACCATATTATTACTATTAGTAGTTAAAATAAATATTACTATTAATATTGTTGTTATCACCTTTATTATCGTTATTATGACTAATTAGTATTATTAAAGTAAATATTTGAAAAGGACCGACATGTCACTGGTGATTCACGTCATTGGACGGGTTTCAAACACAACTGTAATATTTATATTTCATTTTAATTATAAATAAACTTGTGGCCGAGTTGACTTGTGGCCGAGTTGATTTGTGGCCGAGTTGACTTGTGGCCGAGTTGACTGTGGCCGAGTTGACTTGTGGCGAGTTGACTGTGGCCGAGTTGACTTGTGGCCGAGTTGACCTGCTTCCCTTTAGTAGTACGCCAAATAATTTATATGATCACAATTAAATTATAAGAATTTATTTTCTGTTGTTTTCAAATACATTACACTAACTTTGCTTTCATTTCAGAGATTTCCAGTTTCACTGAGTGTTTTAGCGATTATTCATAACAAAGGAATCAGTAAACACAAAATTTTACACAAGAAATCTTATATCCAGCATTTTCCATTTACCACTCCTCACCAAACGTTTGTAAGCAGAGCAAAGGTTAAATCGAGAACTAGTTACTATGACACCCTTGGAGTAACCCCTAAAGTGACCCAGGCCCAAATCAAAACTGCATACTACAGACTCAGCAAAATATATCATCCTGATCGCAATCGGGGAAACCCAGCTGTGGCTGGCAAATTCTCTGAAATAAGTGAAGCATATAGTGTACTTTCAAATGTTACATTACGAAAAAGATATGATAACGGTATTTACAGTCCACGTGATCTTACACATGGTGTAAGGAGTAAGCCTCCCTTGGAGAAGGAAAAACAGGAGAAGAAAAAACGAAATGTGCGGTCTGAAGTGTATAATGAACAAGGTGAAAGGATGTACGATTTTGATGAGTATTTCCGGGCACATTATGGAGAAGCATTGCAACGAGAACAAGAAGAGAGAAAGAGAAGAGGAAACCTTCAAAAAGAATATGAAAATGTGCAACAATTGAACAAAAGATATGTTGCTTTTATGACATCCCTTGCTTTCACTTCAATTATACTCGGATTTCTGTTTATAAAGTAGTGTCAGTTGTTAATTTTTTAAATAATTATCAGGGCAGCCTAAAGGTTTAATGAATAAAGTGGTTATCTAGGCTAACACTTAATACATACTGTAATTATGGCTTTCAAATTTACAAAAATTTATTGGGCATAGTAGGGGTTGCGTTATATATACCTCATTAGTTAATAATAACATTTCATTGGTTAATTCCACATGGTAAGGAGTGCACTTCTACAGTAACCCTGTGCGTGCCAAATTACTCGTACATGAGGGAAAAAGTACTACCCAAAATAGACTTCGCACCACTTGCCTACTGTACAATTCCATGAAAAACCGTATGCAAACTGTAATTATTTACATTCACAAGTCGAAAGGGCTAATGTAGATGAACAGATTGCTGTTTAATATTTATGAGTTATAGTAAAACAATTAACATGGTTTTATTTAAGTAAAGCAGTGAATCCTTCTCTTGATGATTGGGACTACAGTACTTCCACTTCATTTTACTTCCATGTTCCAGCAACACCTGAGGAGAAGTAGCATTTACTTGTAATATACTACAGTATTCCCTAAAGTGGTCTCAGACACTGCATATTTTATTAAATTTTCTAAAAGTGTCTCTGTATGTGCAGGAGTTCTGAATTACATGTAGTCTTAACGACATAAAAAATAGAGGAATGATTTAGATTATAGTTTGATCAGTCATTTTAATATTGATGTCGACAGGTGGCACCAGTTGAGTTCTGGGGAAATTTTTCCTGTCGGACCATCATGAACCACTGTCGTCTGAGACAAAATAATTATTTACCGATCCAAAGTTATTGTGAATGCTATTTTTTAAATTGTAGTCGAATAGTTTCTCCCTGTCCCTCATGTGGGGTTTTACCCCAGAATGCTACAAGAGGTCCTAGATGGCCTACAATATTTTGAAGCCCTGTCAGCAATTTCCTGTAGTCCAGGAATATTATAGCAAATGATTTTGTGATGGTACTTCCTGATCATGCTGTCATAATCTGATGTTGTATTCTGTCATCTTCTCCATCACCATTTCAAATTCATTTAGCCCAGCAATTATTAATACTGTAGTTTAGTGTTATAGTCCTAAGGCTTTGAAAGCCTCAAGCTGTTCACTTGGTAGGTTGAACCCTTGATTTTTCTACTGAAAGCCTAAAAGCATTACGACACAGGAAATTTCTCATGTAGGACAAGCATGGACCCTCATCATTCTTTGCTACAAGTCCCTAATACTCTGGTCTAAAGCACAATTTTGGCTGAGGTTCTAGGCAGTCCCTTGATTAGGACTCCAAGGTGACAAATTTCTGGAACCGCCACTGCCCCTATGCCATGCTTCTACCGTTCACTACACTGTTATTATGGATAGTCTACTTAGTAGGTATATTGATGTCATTAAGCAACAGCTTTCTTACAAAATCAACAGACAGGCAACAATAAGTACATAGTCCACTGATTTAATTCATTATCTATATACACTGCTCTAGTCTTCCTTGATAGATATATTACATATTTTAATTAAATACAAGAGATGACAGTAATCATAATGCAACTACCTCTTAGGCTAAGTACATAATAATTAACATAATAGTTTGTATATTTGCCATGATTGTGCCCTGAAAATATTTGAGATATTAGAATATGGTTTAAAATTTAAACTATAATGTTATGATTTCTATGTAATGTAAATAGTTAAAATATTAGTAGTGATTATACCTTTTTCACACTAACAGAGTATCTTTCAACTTTGAACAATTAGTAACAAGTTGTAACAACCTTGATATCTTAAGATATTTTCTTTGTTCCACACACACAGTAATCCAAACCATGAAAAACCTCGGGAGAATAGCAGTAGGCTTAGATATCTAGGGTAGTCTTTGAGTGCACAACATTATTTTGTTTTCTGTTGGCAGTATGAATGCATGGCCAATGAATAACTTTGGACACCTCAGAAAAATAAACAGGCCTCGACGAGGCCTGTTTTTTTTCTGAGATATCAAAGGGGTCCCCTGCGATATTTCGGAAAGTTTTATATGAATTTGCTTTCGCACTACACAAACCTGGTTACAATTTGTTACTAGATGTTACTACAGTACAGTACAGTATTTGCAAAATAGTGGCAGTGTGAAAAAAGTCTAAGAAAAAGTGATGAATTTTTATTTTTAAAATATAGCAAAGAGTAAAATTCTTTTCTATTCTAAAGACAAATAATAATTTTAAGAATACGTTTATTTGACCTGATTGTTCATTCAATAGTGCAATTCCAATAAAGAACATGAGTGTCTTATACTTCCAAGTATTATGTAATATATAAATGTATCAATATTGTTTGTAAGTTAATACTGGGAAATAGCATGCAAGGGAAAGTGGGGTTGAAGAGGAACTTGTTATATAAAACAAACAAACCACTGCAGCAGAAATGAAAACTATGAGAACTAAATAATAGTATAAATTCTCTCGGAAATTTAGAGATAAAAAAAAGGACGGATTCCTGCAAGCAAGCAAAAATCTCCTGTTTTTACTACTTTAATTATCAATTGTTCCACAAAAAAAAAAAAAAAAATGTTGAAAAAAGCTCGGTGGTGCCGAGGCCGGGAGAAAAGTGGGCGTGGTCAGACGTCGCTCAAAAAGTTTTGAAAGTGGTCCAGAGAGACGTCTGTAAATCCAATAATGATTTCTTGATAATCCTGTACATTTGATGTCTAATAACTGCAACCTTTATCAATTTAAAGTATCTGTACATACTGTAGAGCCAAGATATAATAATTACAAAACATTTAAATAAAATCTACAGAAATACCTGCAAAAAAAAATTTACACCATTAGTAAATGTAGAGTAGATTACTGTAGAGTAATATTAAACTGATTAGAAAATACAGCATGTGAAATATTTTATAAAAGAAGCACATTGTGCATCCAGTATTGCAACAAGTCGTACACACACAAACAGGTTCAGTTAAAATGTATTCACCATAGAAATAATGTAACTCAAGCTTAGAGCTTCTTTTAAAAAGACTGTTCTATAAAGCCTGTGACCATATAGCTTAGTTGTAATATAAATACTATAAGAGGACATTCGTACCTAAATTCAAACTACCTTTGCTTTTCGTTCGAAACGAAAATTTGCTATGCTTAATGCACACAATACCAGTATGATGTGACATCGTTCAAGTCATTAGGGCAAATAGAAAAATTTATTAGATTATCACTCCCGCCCACATCAAAAATTCGGAAAATATTGATGCGGGAATAAAAAAAAAAATTTTTTTTTGACGCATCAATTATTTCAACAACATAAAAATAACAATGTAATTTTGTGACTTCAAATACATTTTCTTTAAAAAACTATAAAATTAAACCAGTTTTTACACAATATTTACTATTACACACCAAATATAAACAGTCCCTCCCTCATCGATAAAAACAAAAGCGAAATAATCTATTGTTCCGATTAAAAAAAAAATTTAAAAAAAACTGCCTTCCCTCATCAATTTAAAAAAAAAAAGTGATAATCTAATAACTTTTTTCTATGTGCCCTTATAGGTAGTGCTCTCCTGCATACTCTGCCATTTGGGAGATGTTTTGAGGCAAGTGTGCATTTCTGTCTTGTGTTGTCTAGTTTACTACTTATAGTATTACAGCCATGCCCCACCCTCTTTGCACAGTCTGTGAATTTTGGCTTTTATATTAGCCTTATCATATGTAGTCTCAACTACTGTTTACTTTCAACCAATGAGCAGCAAGTCTCACTACCCAAAACATACAAGTATTTCACTGTTTTTGGAATTTCTGCAGATATTACACTCCTGAAGATGATTAAAGCAAATCAATCAAAATGTTGAGATATTCTCAACCAACAACAACAGTTCTTCTCAGAACTATCTACATGGTGTACAGCAAGCATTAATATATTATTATTACTTCCGCCATGCATATCTTTGAACTAAGTATTCTTAACAATAAATTATGCTTAGCAGTAGCATATCTATGGGTTTTAACATAGGAGCTGATGGGAAAACAATGGGTGCTAGCTCTGGGAATGAGATGATATGAAATGATTTGTAACTTTATTATTTTTTTGCTCAGTGGGAAGGGAAAGGGACACTTTTTTAAAGGTAACTTACACCCCCCAAGCTCTTCCTTGATACATAAATCCTGTTTAGTGAGCGATACATTTAGATAACCTTGCCAATCTTAGAGTCGTAATCCTGTATTTCACGTTTTCCACAAAATATATTTATCTTGGATATGCTCCAATAGTAGGCATTGGTTGTTGGGGCATGTACTGGCTACTGTTGTATGCACTCATATGGGACTGCCCTGGATAGCCTTGGTGTGATGAATATGGTGCCTGATGAGGGGGGATGGAAGGTTGGTGGCTGAAACTTGAAGGGACAGTCTGTTGCTGTTTTCGCATAAGTTTTGCAAGTTCTTCTGATTTGGTTTTTTTCAGGTTGTACACTATTCTTTTTGCTTTGAATTCCTCAATAAAATCATCGACATTCTTTTTTCCATCTAAAAACTCATCTGCTATAACCTTAAAAAAGAAAGAAGAATAATTTGTGTAAAATCTAAACACTAAAACCCTTTTCACACATACACAATTTTGCAAACAAGTTTTTGGTTATATGTAAAAACAAATCCATTTTGCAGACTTTCACTGTATACACAGCAGATGGAGAACATTACTAGCTGTAACAAGCAACATTTCAAGTGATCAATAATAGTGCAAGCAAGCAACAGTTCTGTTGGTGATAAGGATAGAAGTACTATGGTGATGAAGAACAACGATGATGGTGGTGTTGGTGAAGATGGCGGTAATAATTATAACAATGATAATAATAATAAAGTTAACAAGTATGATGTTGTTGAAAAGCTTTTTAACTAGGATAGTGATATAATTAAAATGACAATTTTGTTGATGATGATGATTTATGATAATGAATGATGATAATGCCGACTATGATGATCATTATATAAAGTTCATCACTGATGTATAAGCTACTACTATATATAAGCACAATTCTATCAAATCTTTACCATGATAATTGAAGGTCTTACCTCAGCATCATCTTCAGTTTGTGATGTTGCTGCTTGTAGCAGGGCTAAAACTGAATCGAGGGAATGCTTGCTGGACAGAATAGCTACGATTAAAACACAAATACAAAGTAAATATTATATGTTCACATCCAACATGGAGTAATTTCATAAATCTGATAAAAAAATGAACGTGTCTTACTGATGTCCTGTAAAAAACACCCATTCACAAGGTTTAAGGACGGAAGTTACCATTAATTGCGAGATTGAACCTATAATCATGGTTTTGGAATACAAGTGCCAAACCGCTAATTCTTTAATATACTTCTTCACAAGCAAATAACAGCAGAAAATTATTTACTTTTACACAGCCACTGAAATAAGGCATAGCATACCAAGTACTCTACTGTTTTCTGTTCATTTTTATAACTACTCTATTCATCTGTATAAAATATGCACAAAACCACATTCATTTATCAATGTTTATTATTCAGTGCTTTTTTCACATGTTCGTGTGTGCTTATAAATGCTGTAGTAGCAGTTGTGGTTCAGGTTCTCGACCTTGAGGTCAGTGGTTCAAATCTCACAATGATCACTTGGCGCGTCTTCTTAAGTTCTTGGGCAAGACCAGTGGTGGCTCCAGAAATTTGCCGACGAGGGGTATGACATGTCCAACAGCAGGGTCCTAACCAAGGGGCGTTGATCAGGTTCCCGGAATAGAAAATCCTGGTAGGGTTCATGGGGAGTGTTTAAATTGCTAGTAAGAGTATGGCAAAACCTGTGCTTTAGACCAC
This sequence comes from Anneissia japonica, assembly GCF_011630105.1. NCBI lineage: Eukaryota > Metazoa > Echinodermata > Crinoidea > Comatulida > Comatulidae > Anneissia > Anneissia japonica. Next base: position 310,704 of record NW_022724789.1, read on the forward strand.
AACATTAGCAATCAAAATAACGTTTTTGATAGGCAGATTAATATTTTTGGTCGGACGACAGGATGTCCAAGCCTGAACCTCCTCCCTCCCCAGTGCCACCACTAAGCAAGACACTTCATCATGTCGTTGTCCATTAGGTCCCAAGAAAATGATGTTGTGACATTAAATGTATTGGCTTGTGCAATTTACTGTAATAGAAAACCTTATCCAGTAACAAAGGAGGTTGAATGTTGGGAATGTTTAAACTAATTTTCGTGTCCACCAACAACTGTTGTTATATTACAATGGATTATGAAAGTCGCATATATATAAATATATTGTATACTTAAAAATATATTTAAAAATTAAAAAAATAAGAAATTGATAGACACTACATTAATTTTATCAAGTTATAAGTAAAACTGAATGAATAATATTATACCTTAAACACATGGAATTAGTAGGAGTTTAATTAATTTATTAGACATGAAGCTGGATTATCTGTTTCTTACTTGTTGAGTTTTTGACTGGAAGCTGATGTGAATTACTTATCATCTCCTTCTGCTTCTGGGCTGTGGTTATAAATGCATGTTTTGGGGTTTAAAAACTTAAATGCATTTCATTAATCAGAAGCCAATCAGAATCAAGATGCAGCTTGCTATCATGTAATAGCAACTGAATTTGTTTCATCAAAGTTATAATGCATGGGCAGGGGCCAAAATGTTTCAAAATACAGTACTGTATGTGCATTTATCAATGTAAAGATTAAAATGGCCAGTTTGTACTTAAAATAATTTTAGTGAATGTTAATAAAAGTACAGTATGTGTTTTTTAAAATTTTTTTAATGCATTTTTATAATACCATGCTATAATTATTTTAACATAAAAACAATCTTCTTTAGTAAATTTGCATAACAAAAATAAACAAAATATTATGTTAGGCCAATGTTATTCAGGATTGCTACTTCAAAAGAGATTAGCTGGCATCATTCAGTTAATAATTAATTATTAGCTTTTGTGGCAGTCCACGTCTAATGTTTGATTACCACTACCAAAGGCAGATCAAGGGGCAATGTAATGTAGTCGAATTAAATATAGCGCATTACACCGAAGTCTAAATGCACTTAAAAGAAAAGAAACATCTGGTGATGCTCCTTCCTATTGTAACCAAAAAACTATTTTGAAATCCAAAGACTGAGCAGAAAAACAAAACATCACTGCATATTTCGCCCGCAATTTGAAACGATCGACAAGCAATGGTTGGCCAGCATATTTTTGTGACACAGGTAAAATCCTCGTCCCCAATTCAGGACAGTAGCGACCAATACTGACTATATTATAGAGCATGAAAAAAAAGAATAAATAAAGGCTCCCACTCCCACAAAAACCATCCCAACAACAAGAATCAAGCACTATTTTGGGCGATACAAAAATATTTCTTGAATTCTGATTTGTCTGCATTTCATAGAAGTGTCTGAAAATGTGTTTTTCTTCTGTGTACTTGTTTCATACACATCAGTAAAAAAAATGCTTCAATGGATTCCTTATTATGTGGGCTTTCCAAATATGTATAATTTTACTACCTCTAATTGTTACCCTTTAAGCTATATGAAGTTTAGTGTTCCTCCATCAAAAAAGACAGAAAAACATGGTGAGACGCAAAATGGTCCGACCTCATGACATTTTACATAAAAATAAATAGAAAAAAATAAATTTGACATTGCAATATTATGCTGTATTTTGTCAAACTGACAATACAAATGTAACAAGAGCCAAGCAATACTTTGGGTGAAAGTAATTTTTTAATTTGGATTTGTCTGCTTCTTGTAAAACCGTGTGTTAAAGTTCAAATGTTTTTATTCTTGTTTCTTTGTATTGTAAACTGCAGTCAAAAAAAATCAATGTGGCAAAAATTAACTGCAGTGCATGTTATTGTCACAGTCTAAATAAAAACAATCTCAAAAACATGCTATACATGCTGGATTAGTTCCAATAGCTTTTTCTTTTATAATTATGTAATTATTATTGTTATTGTGAGCTAAAATGATTTCAACAAATATACATAAAAAAGAACAATTTTCTAAATGCCTGCCAAAAATATAACAGCAAAAACAATGACCATTTTTAATTTTTTAAAAATTGGTCTTCCTTGAGTATAAGCTACATTCAGACATAAAGTGTGGACTGTTCTCTTACATTGCTACATTGCTAAGCTAAATATTGTACATGGTCCTAAATATAAGGCAGGGGCGGATTTAGGGAGGGGGGCAAAGAGGTATCCCCAGGTTTTGCCACTGCCGTCTTTCATGTTGTATCAGAAAAAAAAACAAAATGGCATAAAAATAGAACCTACTAAATGTTACAATATTTTGTAACAGCATTATACTCAAAATGAATATTTGTTTAATTATATTACATTTAGGCCTATTCGAAATTGGTACCCCCTTTTTAAAATTATGTAATGTTACTGTTGTCCTGCCTTAACATAAATTTCTTTTTGTTAGAGAAAATCTTTAAGGCTCTTCAGACTTCCTTATTATCAATGCATTCTTTCTCTGTTTAGATCTTTTGATCCAGCCCTTCTCAAGGTCTATGCATTACATATTCAATAGCCACATTTGTACAGTACTTGCCATATGATTTTCAATTAAACCTAGGCTGACAACATATTTGTTTCATATGTTTTATTCAATTTGGTTGGATAGAATCTATAGTAGATTGGCATTTAAAAAAAAATGAAAAAAAACGACAAAAAATGAAAAAAAAGAAAGAAAAGGAAAAAAATATATAAGCCCAGAACGCCTCAAATTTAATTATCGGGCTTCTAGAACACAAAAATTTTGGGGGGGCATGCCGGACTCCCTAGAGATCGGCCCAACTTTAGGCCCCCTTTCGGCCCCACTTTTGGACATCTCTGGATCCGCCCCCGATAAATATTATTAATAGGAAGAGGTTATTCGCACGGTACCGTGCGAACTAGGAATAAGAACTTATTCGTACGGTATGACAGCCGTTACGTCATGAAACCTTAAATGCTGATTGGCTAGGTCTACCGTGCGAATAAGACTGATAAGAGCTAGTTCACACGGTACCGTGCGAATTGTCAAAACAAATTTATTCGCACGGTAGAATGTTGGATAGATATACTGTATGATAATTATTTCACGGCATACCGTATGAGTTGGGCACAGCACAGACAGTCGATTCGATCATGGAGTTATAACTCCATGACTCGATAACCCTAACTGAAGTGCAATAGGTCCTAGCCTGTCTCTTATACACATCTATGTGTATAAGAGACAGATGTAATGTAGTCGAATTAAAATTGGCACGGTTAGATTAGACGTCATGAAACGTCAAATGCTGATTGGCTAGGTCTACCGTGCGAATAAGACTCATAAGAGCTTATTCGCACGGTATACCGTGCGAATAACCACTTTCTTATTAATATTGGACAGAAAAAGATGAAAAATACTGGAGGATTTGTGTATGCCTGATGATTGATTGAATAACATATTATTTAGAAGTGTCACACAACTCACCAAGGTTTGCTGAGTGTTGTTCAAAAGCTTCCCTAATTTTCTGATTCTTCTCGTATGATCTTGCAAGCTTTTGCCTGCCTTCGATAAGTCGAGGTTCCCTTGAAAGATTGAATTCTGCTAGGCTACGATTCTCTGCCAGACACATCTCTCTGTTTAACTTCTCTTTTTGAACCTGTATAAGTGTATTATTACGCAATGACTACTACTGTATTAAAAATGAAATCCATGTGGGCAGCAGTAAAGGCTTTGGGGTCAAGAGGTCGCCAGTCTGAGACAAATGCTGTCCAAACTATCAAATTATATTTGACCGAACCATGTGACATGCCTAAATATGGCCATGATGACATCACAGTATGACCATATAGAGTACTACGTTGTTATGTCACGATACCACGTGATACTTTCAGCGACCCAAAATGCGGTCAACAGGATCCACTGTCTCCACTGACGAACTATTATTGATCCCAATTTCTAATGTAATTATTAGATGTTGTATCTTAAATTTTCTTTGTAAATTTTAATTGATGATTAAATGTGTGTTTGATAACATAATATAATGCAAGCTTTTGTGTTTTTAGTACATTTTGATGGTAAATTATCAGGTTTTAAAATGCCTATTCCAGAAAGCCTATTCTAAACCATTAAGATTATGATTCAGGCGTAATGACCGCTTTACCAATGGTAACCAACGTCTGGTTGACAACAAAGGGCACCTACTGGTGTTGTGACGACACAAGTGTTGTACTCTATATACCTATAGGCAATATCACATCATATATATGAGCATACAACAATTTTTTTGTCAAATAAAATTTGAAGCCAATGACCAGGAAAAGATGCCTTGAGCAATTTTTCTGAATGGGTGTGTAATATATAAAACACTATACATAAAAAGAAAATATATTCATTTATTTAAGATTCCTGTGAGCAAATAACTTTTTTTTTCTTAAGATATATTCCAACACATTATAATACCGGTAATTTAAAAATGAAATCAAAACATTATTAAACATTAAAGCAAAATACAATATGTATGAAAAAAACCTTAGATATAGAAATGATATTAAATTCATATAAAATACAAAAAAAATTAATAAAATTGAACGTACAGATTCTAAATCCTTGACCATGTCAATAATTTTATCTTCATTTTCAAGCAGGGCTTGGAGTTCTTCAGTAGTTAATTTTTCCAAGAGAGGAAACTGGCTAGGCTCTTTTGGAGGTGTTCTTTGAGCAGGCTGTGGAGGAGGCGGAGCTGGTGCACGCTGAGGCGGCCGACTTGGTTGTGGAGGTTGAGTATACTGTGGGTAAGAAGGGTATGCCGGATACCTAGGCTGTGCCTGCTGTTGATAAGATTGTTGGGGTTGGGCTGGATACGGGGGTCTCTGGACGGAGTATGCTGGTTGATATGACATATTATAACTCATAATTGTCAGCCAAATGTGGTAGTTATTGTTCAAAGATGAAACTGTATTGCTCAATAAAAAGAAAAAAATTACAGTAATTATATCATGAGAGGGACTATCACTCATAAATTTTGAATTATCTTAAACCATCATAAATTTCCTTCCACTGAACACCAGGATTATCCTGGGAAAATGACTGAGGCTCTAGGTGCTTCCTTGATTTTGAAGAATTCTGATTCAGACACCCTGTCCAACACCCTATGGGCAAATTTCAGGTTCCAACGCTTTTTAATCAAAAGGGCAATAACTCAAAATGGCAATGACCAAAAGAGCAATAAACTAAAATGGCAACACTTTTTTACCAGAACAGCAATGGACCAAAACGGCAATAAGTCAAAACGGCAATAAACCGAAACTTTAAGGTGGTGGTTAACTCGTATTTACCTCGAATTGATGGTTATATTTAAACTGCGTGAATAATATAAAAACATTGAAACTCAAATAAGATTAACAAACCATTCTGATCCAATATTTATTTATGGTATACAGTAATTCATCAGTTCAGTTTATTTCAAATCATCAAAATATTGTACAAAATAGATAAAATCCGCACATGGCAAGACAAGCAAATACAACAATAAAATATGATGCAAGGATGGTCTACAGGTATGAAAGGAACTCTTTAATAAGTAGAACTTATTTCCAATGTGGTCCTACTTAAAACCAATTATAAACATGAATATGTACAACGATTAAATATGGTAAAAATTTAAACATATCAAAAAACATTAAAATACAGATTCTAAAAAAATTAGGCTAAAACTACATAAAAGTCAAAAACACGAAAAAACAATAATAATAATATTATTTAAAAAAATTAAATAATAAAAGGGGGAAACACAATATAAAAGCAGTAAACATTCAAATAAATAAAACTTTAAAATACAGGCAAAATGAGGCATCTATAAACAAATCGTCATGGATGTGTACAAAAAAAACGCGATTAAACGTTAAAAGCAGGAAAAAAGAGCCCATGGCAATATTTGATGCCTACCGACGATTGGAAAAATTTGAAACTGCGGCCGTTTGGTCTATGCTTATTGCCGTTTGGATACTTATCATTGGCGTTTTGGTACTTATATCATTGCTGTTTTGGTTTATTTCCATTTTGGTTTTAATTGCCGTTTTGGTTTCTGCCGTTTTATTTTTTTGGTCACATAACCATTTTTTGACCTGCTACTGTTCCAACACTGCTGGCCACTGCCTAAAAATAATAATGAATGAGGCCTATTCTATGGCCTAATGGATAATGAAAACGAAATTCTTACGCGTGTTTTCAAAATTGTGCGGATGAAAATTAATTTTAACTTTTTTATTCTATAGGCCTAGGCCTGTATCTGTAAAAACTGTATGCAACCACACACTCAGCTAAGCTCAGTAAAAAAAAAGGCAACGGTCTGTGGTCAAATGTTGGAGGCCTAGGCCTATTTATATGAGATATGCAGTCGTTTTGCCTTATTTATGGAATGTATATTTTCCAATAGAACTTACCAGTTTCTATCTAGATGTCGAGTTGATAAATTGATAATATCAATCAGTATTTGATATCTAGTCCTAATACAATACTTTCGATTGAAACAGTTCCGCGACTCAAGGAAAAAACAAAATGTAATGATTATGACTAACAATGGTAACAATAATAAAATAAAACAACGCCCTCTCTCGATTATGTATTAGTGGTGGTTTACAAACAATGGATAATCCTATCAAACTAACAGTAAAGGGGAAAATAATTTTTTGGGTAATAACTATACAAGTGTTACTGTTATAATTTTACTTTGAAGGGTTAATATGCAGCAATCCATGTGGTAATGTATTGAAATGAAATGTAAATTCACACCCAAGAAAAAAAAAAGGAAAAAAATATCAGCTGTGTGTATTCCAGGTAATAACTATCAGGTATTCAGGTAATAACTATACACTGATACAGGTATTTCAGGTAATAACTATACGGTATTATTACATTACCATGGACCTATTTTTATAGGATCCTCCATGATTATACGTACGTTGAATGGTTGATGTACAACAATTCATGTGATAATGTATTGAAATGAAATGTAAATTCACATAAAAATGAACGGAATAAGCAGAGACAGATATTCAACTAAAGAAAAAAAAACACTATTGAATTTTAGCTAGTAAATAATACAGGTATTATTTTTATAAATATTAATTTATGTGATAATATATTGAAATGAAATGTAAATTCAAATAAAAAAAATAAATAAGCTGAGGATATTCAACTAAAGAAAAAAATATGTATAAACAATTTTGCATTTATTATACTTACACAATATAGTTATTTATAATTTTATATAGAGTACTGTATACCATTTTATTGTATAGAATGTATTGTAGAAAACAATGATGAATAAATGTGGGTTACCCTGCAAAAGAGAAGAAAAATCAATGGAATATTCATGTTGATATTCATATGCAGCAATAGTTGATTTTAAGTATCATTTGTATATATATATATATTTCTATGCTATACAGTTCTTTTATACATTCCGTTCCTCCTTCCCCTGACTGAAATAATGATTGGGGTTTTTTCGATCATTTACCTTGCATATTATGATTTCCAAAAATGATACTGAAAGTATTTTGTAAATATAATACTGTATGGTGTAATGTGATCTGCCATTATCATACTATAACACAAATTACTGTCTTGTTTAGTTACATTTCGTTTCTAGTAAATATGTTTACAGATTATTATAGATCATTATAATTGGTGCAGTTTTTAGTATTTCATGTTTTATTTTTAGTTCATATTTGTGTAAAGACAATTGCAAAATCAATATTTATTGATCTACAGGATTAATAATAATAGTAGTAATAATAACACTGTAATAATAATTCTAGATAGTACTTAATTTATTAACAGTGCATGAGATTTAAATGTTAAATTTGAACTTGGATCATCATTTAGTCTTATTCACGAAATACTGTAAACACCAAGCCCGTAGGCAGGATTTTTTAAGTCTTAAGGACTTTGAGACCTTACCCACATCAGTCATCCCACCATGGCTGCAGGCTAAATTTTAAAGATATAATGCCTCAGATATTCGGAAGTGGCAATAAAAAATAAAAATCAAAGTGTAGTACAGTAAATGGGACTGATGAAGGATGGGGAACAATGAACAATGTTGGGAAGTTGGTGGTGTGGTAACTGGGGAATGACCGAGTGTAATTTTTTGCTCAGCTAATTTTCAGTATGGTGGCATAAGCTTTTTTTGTGTATGCACCCCTAAGGTCTCCCTCTTAGATATGTATATCACTGTGGATAACCTAGTTTGTTATAGGTCATTACATTAATAATCTGTAGCTTACATAAGTCGTGTTTTTTGGGGGTTTTTTAGCCTAATATGCAGCAGCTTTGAGAGATAAATTATCTAAACCTGAATGTGTACAACAAAATAAGACATACAAAAAAACAACTAAAAAACAAAATACAGTATAGTGTACTTTCAAAAAGTAATGGTTTTATTGTGAAGAATCATGATATAATACATAAAACAATGAATATATTTGATTGAATCAAGAACTGAACCAGTGATTTTGGCAGTGGTAGCGCCAGGGATTACCTAACAAGATTTACAAGGTCATCAATAGAAGGTCCGAAGTCCCCTACCATGGGCCACACCCACTTCATTTCCATGGTTGAAGTAATTTCAATAGGCACAGCTAGATGCCCAGAAATGGCAAAAAAAAAAAATCGTTTTCAAAGTGGTGTTCTCCAATGAAAAGATTTGTTTATTGCCCGTGGGAAAGGGGGTCAAGGATTAGTCTTTTTCAGCCTGAAGCTCCTGCTGGCACCGCATCTGGATTTTGGAGTACTTTTCTGTAATTCCATAATTCTAAATTACCGTTTTCTTGTCATCATTCTTAGTGCAGATCAAATGCTATTCATAAGTGCATCCTAACCCATCACAAGAATAGATAATTAGGGGTGAAGCTGTAGCTTACTGGTTAGGATGGTTGCCTTCCAATCTCATGATCCGAGACTCAATTCCTGTCAAGTCCAGTAATTTTTCTTAACCAACAACAGCCCTACTAAGCATCTTATGTGTATGTTCGCCTTGTGTATTCCATCCTGCCATTGATATTTACCCTGTTGGCTAAATACTAAATCAGAGCCAATAAAAAAAAAATGGAGAACACAGGATGTTTATATTCTAAGCAGGCATTAAAAGATTGAATACAGGCTTAAATCTATTCATTGTGGCAGACACAATAATTATATTGTATGTGTTACAGATGATATATTAATGGTTTCTTCCCATTCAAGATATTTGTTTCAGTGATGTTACATTTCAGTACACAGCTAAACAAATTATATATTCACAAACAAATGCCTTTCATCGTCATGAATACAGCTTAATGAGCTCATCACTAACAGCAGAGGGTGTAAGGACACCAGGGTCAGAGAACAGCAGGGTTATATATGCAGGGGGAGTGTAGTCGATTAGTGGATGCTCATGACTAAGATCAGAATTGGATTTCAGCGTTGATGATTTATACTGCAAAAAAAAAAAAATGTAAACATATTAATAAATTTACATGATATTCAGAAATATATAATACAAGTACTGCAGTAATCAAACATAGATGGGAACCTCTACATAAGTATAGGTATTGATGATGAAGATGTTGATGATGGCAACCTTGTTGGTTGGGTGATGATCACCTTGATGATGATGATACTGGGTTATGCTGAAAATGCTATTGCAGGAGTGATGATTTTGATAATTATTGATGTTGTTGATGTTAATGAGAATGATGACAATGATAATGTTGATGTTGATGATGATAATATTGATAAAGATGATGATAATGATAAGCGTACAAACCTTAAATTCATTAGGAACATCCTGTTGATTTAAAGGAAACAAACGAACAAACTTGAAACTTTCTGCGACAACGTAAAATGGTTTGTTAGCGACCTTGGCACATATAGCTATTTGATATGAACCAATCTAACAAAGAAGAAAAAAACATAGCTATTTTTCTCAATTGGCAAGTTTCTTTCACTTGTGTGCCAATGAAATGAAACACACATCAAATAGGTTTTCCTCTCTAGTCTTATTTATGGTGGATTTCAATGACACAGTTACCCATTCGCTATAATGCAAGGTAGCACTGGCTGTACAGTGAACCAAGCGTATATCTATGGGGAAGCGCTCCAAACGTTGCCCCCACAAAAAAAAAATGCTCTAGTAGTTAAAAATCATCTCAAATAACCTTATTTTGCAAGCTTGCTCCCCCTCAACTAATCATCGAGCCCCCTCCCGCTTCACCTTCATTCCCCCATCAGCCCCCTCCCCTATTTCAAGACACCTAGATATGCCACTGAATGAACATACAGTAGAACCTCGATTTCATGTACGGTACGGGACCGGAGGGCGTACGTAAATCGGGGGATTTGTAAAATAGAGGTTGGGTTAAATTTGTGGTAACCTTTGACCTAATACGTACGTAACGCTCAATATACGTATGTATGAACGAACGATGTTACCTAGCTAGGCTAGACCTAGCCTCCGAAGGCCTACGAATAAAACCATATGTTTAGTGTTTTTATTCATCACTTTATGATGTCATAATAAAGTGTTGAAATAAAACCATGTGTCTAGTGTATTAATTCATCACTTTATGTCTTTTATTTAACAAAAGAACATGAAAATATTGTAAGATTACCTATACGACAAAGATATAACTTGGAAATTCCCCTTCATACCTATTCTAAACAATAGAGCTGTGGTGTTGTCTGGGCCTGTTGAGAAAAACTAAGCCCATGCGCACTGGGTGAGCCAACCAATTAGCGTTCGTGTACATGAAACAGCAAAACCATGTGCACTGCACTGGGCGAGCCAACCAATTAGCGTTCGTGTACGAAAATATGCCTACCCAGCTTCGTGTAGAAAATTATAGACCAGACAAGTTTTTCCATGGTTTGCCACACAAAGCTAAGGAGGAAAGCAATTATTTTGAGCACCATCGGTAGTTGTTCATCTCACTCAGTTCACTTGGTTTTAGATTATAACAACCTGGTATTAGACTCAATCAACGTTGCTGTTTAATGAAAATACGTTGCATTATGGTTTGTTTATTGTTATAGTAATATTGTTATAGTCTTTTTACTTATGGTTGCTCTGAAAAGGGCCGTTTGTTTTGAATATTTTCAGGGTTTTTGATGACGTCATCGTCAATACGAGGCGTACGTAAAACCAGGGGCGGATTTAGGGGGGGCGTCTAGAACACAAAAATTTCGCGGGGGCATGCCCCCGGACCCCCTACGACAGTGTTGTCTCAATCGGGACAACTTTCGGCCCCCCTTCCGGCCCCCCTTTTGGACATTTCTGGATCCGCCCCTGGTAAAACCGAGGGTTCGTATAACTGGGGTACGTAAAAACGAGGTTCTACTGTATGTGTAATTATGTTAGATTAGTGTAGTTCAACAGCAGTGTAGTTAAAAGTTGAATTATGTTTACCTTATTTATAATTCCACCACTTTCAACCACCCCCTCTGCTCCAACCAGTACCATGTCAATCTTCTCCATTATGTACCTGTACATTGAAATCAAAATTGACAGATTATTAGTTATTAAAACCATATAAAGCAAAAGCATAACATATATGTTGAAGCTTGCGGTATACCACGTAGGTAGTTCAGAAAAGAACTGTTGTAGTTCTTCGCATAACATGAACACAACGGGTGCCCTGTACTCCCATCCCCCCACTGGCACCGCTACTGATCACATAACACTTAAATACATATCTGACCGCATCGTAATCAACATCCAGCCCAACCCTTTTCAGAAATTTTAAGACAAGAACGTAGGCCAGGATGACGAACATGAAGATAATGAAACTCGGCTAGATCTAGACGAGCAATGGACAATTAATTATTTACTGTTGGTACATGCATAAATCAGTCAAGGACTGCATGTTGAGGGCGCTATGGACATAAGATGTTGGTGGTGTGGTGATGTCAAATAGTAGTTACAGTAATAGGAGCAAAAATTCAAGCTGAACGCTATTGCCAACGATTTATATTACAACAGAAATACTGTTAAAAGTTTAACAAATATACATACCCAGAAGCAGCATCTAGTATGACACAAACTGGAATTCCTGAGGCTTCAAGATCTTTTGCCATCTTCTTACTAGCAAAAAAAAAAAAAATGTGGAAATCAATTAACTTAATGACATCTGAAATTATTATATTTATGTTATATTATATTATTATACTATATATACTACATAGTACATTACTAACTACTGTATACTAAACATATACTAATCTTAAATTTTATTTGATATTTAGACGACAACAAAGAAAAGTAACAATGTTAGTATTTGCTGCCCTCTATGACTACAATAGATTCACTTACCCAGATTCGTCAGGGTTGGATTCTGTGACGTAAACAGTGAACCTTTTCTTCGCCGCAGCAGCTTCTTGTAAAACTTTCAAGACCACGCGAGAATATGAGTGTGTAAGAATTCTCTGCATAAAAGGAAAAATACATATAAATAAACATTTATTCCTATTTTTAGAGAATCATAGGCAATCATAATATGTTCAATAATAACATTCTATTCATTCATTAGCTGGATGAAGCATTAAACCTACTTCACTGTCTTCTTTTCAAGCTCTTATAATGAGAATGTGTTTGTTATCTCAAACCAGTAGATGTAAATACTGAAATTACTGTGAGTAATTGTTTGTACTACTCTGAAGATGATAATTCATGTAGGTGCGAGTGTATGAGTGTACGTGTGTCTGTCTGTGTCTGCGGGTGTGGGTGGATGTGTGGTGTTCCTGATACTCACAGATCCATCTCGTATGAATGGGTTAAACAGCCTTGCAATCTGATGTCGTGATTGGGCAACTTTATCTAAATAGACATTACCTCGCTGAACCAAGATTTTCTTACAATCGTGAAAATCCTACATGAAAAAAAAAAATTCTGAAATTGTAACATCCACTACTAAAAGAGAATTACAAGCAAAAACATTAGATTGAAAATTATTCTTTAGTCATATAAAATTTCTAATGTCAATGATTAGTCGCAGCAATACAATTTGTGTGTAGGGGTGGGGATGATTTATTTCTAAAAGTCAAACTCCGGAGGGGAAAAAAAATGATATGTTGTAAAACTGATTTTTCTAAGACAGACGAAAAACTGGGGAACAGTGAATGAATGAGATACAGATTTTTGAATATTTAAAAACTTGGAGAAAAGGTAAAAAGGGCAGTTACACCGCTTTCTGCCCTAGTTTTTAAATATATAAAAAATCTGTATCTCATTCAAAGTTCTCCAGTTTTTCGTCAAACATTTTTCTGTCTTGGAAAAATCAGTTCTACAAAATTTCTTCCTCTGGAGCCTGACTTTAAATCCTTTGTTACCTAATTGTTTCTCAGTTATATTGATTTTGTTGGAATGCGCAAGTAGAGGCACTTGATAGTCTGCATACTTTTTTGAAATTCATAGAGGGCAGCATTCCATTTCTGTTATTTTCCAGATAAATAGTTACTGATTGATTGGTATATTGATAACTGATATTGTGAAATAAAATGATAATAATAAATATTTGAATGCATATCAGAATTCATGGATACATACCATTTTAGAATTATTGGTATCCATTAAAAAGCGGGAAAAAAAAATATCTATTCTATAATGAAACAGTTTTTCACATTATTATAACCCCATCAGTTGTGGAAGCTATTTGACGCAGTGGAAATAGTTTGGTTTCGGTATCGGAGTTTCAATCCTTTAGCTGTGCATCTTGCTTGTGAATTTGAGCAAGGCACTTTATCTACATTGCTTCAGTCTACCCAGCCGTATTAAGGGGTACCGGCAAATTGCTGGGAGTAACCTGCGTCCCTCCCAGTAACTAGCGAATAACAGAGGGGGAACTTCACACTCTGATCCGTATCACGATACCTGGAACTGGAGATAGGCTCCAGCCCCATGAGCCCTATGGCTCATCAAGTATTTACGTTATTTAGATCAGTTTTGACAGTTTATTCAATTTAATTCAGCATTTGTAATATCAATACATTTATATTATATGTAAGATATATCTACATTATATTTTTTTTCTCATTATTGTATGTACTGAGGGTCTCAATTGATCAGCTCAGGCTGGATGGACCCCACAATATATTGCAGAAATAAATAATAATAATTTTTTTTGCCTGGATGGAACTGTACCTTGTGTTGTGTGTACCCTGTTTTAAAAGTAAGTTACAATCAATAAATTATAATGGTCTATATATGTGAATAATCATTAATAACAATATATAAATTCATAATAATGTATGCTTATAAAAGAAAGGATGTACCTGTTGTTCTAGAGATGCTAGTGTAATAAACCTAAGGAATAGCTCACATCCTGACTGGATCGCCGTGGCAGAGCTGTCTGTATTAGTGACCAACCATTCAATACAATCCTTTAGATTTTCACGAAGACCTTTCAGAGTTTCAGCTGAAGCAAATACACACAAATTAGAATAGAAGCAACAAAAAGGCTTTGAATCCATATAATTATGGAGGTATACATAAGCCATCTCCTTTACTGGAGATTGGTGGCAAAATTCTACTAATATTCTGTAAACATTCAGAAATATAAATAAGGGTAGCTAGAAAACAATTGCTAGATTACCGGTATCTTCCTTTTTTTTTTTATTTACAAAAGATGCTTTACAAAAAGAAATTAATTTAATTTTTTGTTTAAAGGATTTTTGATGCATAAACACTTTTTTTCATATCTGTCCCAGCATAAATGCTAGGGCTGTTGCTGGGGAAAAGTATGTAGGGGGTAAATTTGAATGTTTAGGGGAGACAGCAAATGAGGAGGTGAGTTTGTAAGGAGCAAGTTTGTAAGGGGAAAAATTTCGCTAAGACCTGACTGGTCCCATAAAATGGATGATAAGCTTTACAATTACGTACTGTGTTACATAGTTTTGACCCGTTTTTATTTTTTGAAATTCCTGCTTCCTGAATGCATCCACCATTGTTCATATAAGCAGGGGTCCCATGTGGAAGTCTCCCGGAAATCAGGATGTCCTTCCACAATCCTGCAAGCAAGAATGTTCAGGAAAATAACCCTTCTCCCTGCAAATTCTTAATATTTGCAGGTTTTTTTACTACCATATATTATTATTAATTTCTCTCATTCAGTGCAGATAGGTATCACCATTAGTAGAAAAATAAAAGTACTATAAAATTACTAAAGGTGTAATTTTGCCCTACATGACGTGGAAATGTACTGAATACTCAGTACGTGTGAAAACAATTGCGAAAAAAATCGCAAGTTGTTCTCTGGAGATCGAGGGACTCAAACCCACGAACTCCAGATCACTAGCTTGGCGTGATACCTCTAGACCACCGAGCTTGTGCTTGATGGCCAGGGTTGAATTCGAGTCCAGGTAAGCAGCTCATCTCTCATTAACCGTTCCCAAATAACAATTACTATAAATTTGTTAGAGCCAGGCTCCGGAGAGTAGAAATTGTTGATATTTCTAAAACACAAAAAGTATATTTGACTAAAAACTCAGGAGTGGTTTAATTTAATAAGATACAAATTTTTGAATATTTATTTTTTAATATTTCTCATTAACCGATCCCAAATTTTTTTTGTCATAACATGCTTTTTGTGTCTTAGAAAAATTAGTTATACTGCATATCAAAAAAATGTTTTCCTCCGAAACCTGGCTTTAAACAAAGCTCATTTTACTAGATCTCTTAGAAATGACTTGTGCCCTGTATAAGTTGTCTGCAACCTTTATTAGCTCAGTGAAAAAAAAGAGTATAAGTAGAACAAAAGAAGATACTCCTGTTTGTAAATACGTCACTCCTTAGTGCAGGACGCAGGCTGACAATTGTAGGTACTTTATTACCCAGTATTGCACCATGCACTGTTTGTTTGTTCGTGTATCTGTTTTCCAATTGAGACAATACTTTCATAGATTTCCTTATTTCACTTTATCGTCATACCATCGTGCGCAGTGCAGTACCTGGTAATAAAGTACCTACAAGTGTCAGCGGGCGTCTACAGTGGCTGCGTATTGCGTATAGTTGGCTCTTTTGTTCTATTTATACTCTTTGGAGAAAGGAAAAAGATTGATTTTTAAGGAGGAAGATGTGCCATATATTAATGGCCATTATGATTATTTATAATTATGAATTACCCTGACTAAGCTTTAGATATTCGATGAGTGTTTTGATAGCCGCAACTGCTGGAGAAATGTCCGGGTCATTGGTTTGGCACTGTTTGAAATATTCCACAATATCTGGAAAATGAACATACATGCATTTGTGTTTAAAACAATACATTGCACTGCAAAAAGAAATAAGACATGAAACCTGAAAACTTCATAGACAGTAACATAGCTTTTATACGTAGCCAAAACTCTAAATATATAGTCATTAGCATGAATAAATAATATTAAATAAATTCAGAAAAAGTAAAAGCTGATTATGTTGGTAAGCGGTGGTATGCATGGAAGTGCCTGTCAGTGCATTGTTTTGCTAATATAATCTACCAATTTAACTACCTAGGCGTAAGCCATTGGCCTTGAGGCTACGGTTTACTTAGCAGCTGCAGCTAGCCTAGCCCTTGGCCTACTGACTAGGGTAGTGGTGGTAGTACAGTAGTACGGCCAAAAGCCACAAGAAGGGGCCCTACCAACCACTGAACCAGCAGGGAACAACCTGGCCTAGCCTTGGCCTAAACTGAAGCAACAATTAACATTGTTTAAGTAAAGTTATCATGGAAGCTACTAATGATAAATCAATTTAATCAGTCTACCCTACCTTCGTTATTCATTTTACGCAAGGGATTTAGGTACCATAATTTAATAAATGAAAGTAACACTGTCCATCTTGTTTCTCTTCTGTTTGAGTAGAAATGATGAATGATGAAAGATTTCATGAGGGCGCAATACACCTTCAACGAAGGATCGAGCACAGTCTAGGCTAGAATTTTTTTAAGAATTTGTCATCAGAAAATGTCGCTAGAAACTGTTCCAAAAGATCTAAAACATTTAAGAGCCTGTTTAGTGTGTTCTCTTATAAAGGTATTTAGAAAACAGCATATTCATTATATAATCAACATTTTTATAGAAAGGGTTTTTGTAAGTAGACTAGCTAGGTCCCTAGAAACAGCTGGTTTGACGCAGAACACGGTAGCCTCTAGGCCTAGGTAGGAGGCTCCAGTCGGAAAGACTAGGTCTAGGCCTAGGCCTCGTAGAATTATAAACGTAAGTGGATAGGCCAGTGCCCACCGACCGAATACCGTTTCCGCTGCTATGTATGAAACATTTTATATACTTTTTCGATTATATATTTTCGATAAAAGTCAATCGAGATGTCATCGCTGCAACTCCCAACCATGGAGTTATACAAAATAATTATAACTCCATCCATGTCCCAACAATGTTATTTACCTATCCCAACCATGCACTAATTTTTCATTAGTGCATGGTTTGCTTAATTTTTTTAGGTTTGTGTGCAAAAAAGGTGAAAAATTGTTCTGTATGTATCGCACACCACGATGAATTGTAGGCTAGTGTTGTCCAGACGTTCCAACCTCTAGACCTGAAAAGGAATTTGCAGGTGAAGGGTGCCCCCATTCCCACCAATTAGGGAAAAGCGCCCTTAACTTCGAAATATTCTGATAGCATTAACGTCTTTCGAGAGGTGTATAAACGTAATTTATAAGATACCTATGTTT
Organism: Anneissia japonica; assembly: GCF_011630105.1. Lineage (NCBI taxonomy): Eukaryota > Metazoa > Echinodermata > Crinoidea > Comatulida > Comatulidae > Anneissia > Anneissia japonica. The sequence continues at coordinate 328,438 of NW_022724789.1, forward strand.
TTTCATCCATGTGGCCTAGCATGTATTTTACCATGCGAATCCCATGTTTTTTACTAGGCCTAGGCCTATAGTTTTTGAATTTTGGGAGAACTTGAACAATTTTGGGAGACCGGGAGATAGCATGTAAATTCGGGAGACTCCCGATCGAATCGGAAGGGTTGGAACCTTTGGTGTTGTCACACCTAGCACTAAAACGTGCGTCTGCGGAAAGGGAGGGCAGACACTCGCACAATCATCGTTTGTTGACAAGTGGTAATTTAAAAATTATTTTCGAAAACCAAGGTCGATTAGAAATCAAAGAAAGTTACTTCAAATTCAATATTATGTATGAAAATTTAAAGAATTTCTTGAGTCAATGGACCCTAATAAACTATAGAAACTGACCATTTATAGGAAAATTCTAGATTTTAATGTACTTGTCAATTGTAGTCCCCCACTCCCGGCATCATATTAACGTACATCCCCAGCTAAGTCCCCGCCACTTACCCCTGTAATCTCGGTAAAATGCCCCACTAATAAAGGATTGGATGATAAGACCTACTTGAAGGTCTGAACACGATTTTACTTGTCTACTCCTAATTAGGGCCTATTGTATTCTCTCAAATGCTTTAAGAAATGTTTATTTCTTTGATGAATGTCTATCAAAATAGCATTACAAGTTTTTCAAACACACTCAAATATGTATTTATCATATCCGTACTGGTGTTTAACGTCACTGTGTGTTAACGCGTACGCAGCTGCAAAAATCAGCATATGAACAGCTAAATGTAATATGCAGACAATACACTCATAATATCTCTATAGCAACCTAACCGATTACTGCTTTGACTGCTACAACAGTTGATTATCAAAACTAACATTTATAGATGGTGATTGACTTATAAAGCATTTAGTGTAGTAGTGTAGCTGTATACATCGTAAACTAGCCTAGGGAAAATTATTATAGTTACTTAGGTTAGAAGTGTACAGTGATATGCTGTTGCAGTGGTATGTGCCTATAAAACTTGTGGATCGCAGATACGCAGCTGAGGCCAAATATCTTCCCAATGTGTTAGAGCATGTTAGAGTTTATAACATTCGGCCTCAGCAATTTTGTATATTGTAAAAATTATCTAAAGAGGGCACATATTGTACTGTACAGCTAAATAATTTGTGTTTTAACAAAATGTTAGATATCAAAATAAACATTCTTCTTGCAGACAGTGGATCAGTTTGAACTAGATGGCTGTGATAATTGTGAAGAGTTTCTACACATGAAGGGAAGTCATGATCTTGTCTTTGATTGTACAAGCTCAAAATTTGATGGGTAAGAAACATTATTACTTTATATAATATCGACCCAAACAAACATCTAGGCAATTTTCTTTGACCTACTTCCCAGGACATTCCAAAACAGATACATGGATCATTAACTTGTAAACAAAATTGAAGTAAAATGATTAAAAATAATTATAATGTGCTCCCTTTACTAGAGCAACATTTAGCATGATATAAAATTAAATTTATTTATTTTTAATCTGAAAGAGTCTCAGAATTCTAGGTTCAGGGTCCATAGTTTGAGAACTGCTGTTCTAAACAGCTTTTAATGTCCAATTATGCATTAAACAATATTTAGTTACTATTATCATTATAATCAATAAAAAAATGTATTTTGCATGGTGAACATTGTCAAATAGTGGGTGCAAGTGGTTAAATTTATGCATGTATCTAGTTTAGTTTCTGAAAAAAGACATTTTAGCTGCCAAGATGCAGCACCCTCATTCATTTATCCTTTTTTATTTTATTTCGTCAGATTGATATCATTGATGAGTCCTGATGATAGCTGGGTTGGAAAGTGGCAAAGAATCAGTAAGTTTTTTTGTATGGCTGACAACTTGATAAGCAATGAATAATCTTGAGCATGAATAATCTTGAGCATGAATAATCATCATGGCTCCTTAAACATAGATCTACATTCTTTAATGGCAAGTCTATGTCATTGTTTAATTGTTTAAAACTGGCAATAGTGTCTTTGCTGAACCATGGAGATCTTTGTCTCCCCGGTTCAGTGGCATATCTAGGGGGTGCTGTGGGGTAGGGGCACACCCAAAAAAGCTCCAATCCCCAGTCCCCCCCCCCCCATTGAAAATGTCTGAAGCAAACCAATCACGCTCAAGTAGTTAAAAATCACCATATTTTTGCAACCTAGCAACCACTTATTTAACCATCACCCACATTTTCATGCCCCCTCCACTATTTCAAACCTCCAAGATACACACACCACTGCCCTGGTTTTATTCTGCCAAGCTGTTTTCTGTAGGAATACTTTTTCAAAAGGCGTTTAGGTACATCGTCCTATGGGCCGTTGAAGTCCAAATATATTTCTTCCTATGAGTTGCTTTATGTTGTTAACACATTGGCAACCATAGTGAAGGGTACAGTACTTGCTCTACAAGAGTTCCACCTTAGTATACACTAGGACCTCGTTGCACAACCTTTTTAGCCCACGACTGAAGCCGATAAATCACATCCGTCACTTTATATACCCGTGAGGGATAGTTTAAAAACACCTAAAAATGAAAACAACACTTAAAATTACTCATCATTTAACAATACCACATAAGTTACCAGTATCAAATTTTTCAATAAGTTCAAGATTTTTTTAAATTAATAATTTACAGACATTTTATTATAAATTCCTTAAATTGTTGCCAGATATTTATGGGTTATGCGAAGACATAGACACATTAAATTTGAAAAATGTTTTCTTCGTTATAATTTTCAACTGAAAGCCACTTCGAAATTAACAAAATTAACACTTTCAAGTTTTCACACCTGAAGTACAAATGTTTTGATAGTATATTTTTAAGATAAAACTATGATTAAACCACGCATTACAAAAGTACACTGAAGCACATACCACACTTTAATTGTACTTTCGTTTACTGTAATTTGATTTTGTTTGTCCTCATTTGTATTAAGTGAAGTTTATACAATCTGAAGAGATTATGCAAACCCATCAAAATTTTTCCGCGACCCATAGGTTGCGGAACGGTGCACAAAGACATGCCATACTAAAAATCTTTACGGGTGTAAAGAAATATAATGAAACACAAAATCCATAGACTAGCTGGCCCCTCCCCAACAAAAATGAAGGAAAAGTCTTAGAGTGACATTTTCAACCATCTAGTGCTGCCATAATGATAATAAATTTCACACCTCTGCCCCTCCATCTGTCAAATCAGGGTCCCCTCTAATTTGAATTCCTGGATCTGCCTCAGAAATCCCAATTGTTTTATAGACACCTTTACTTAGTTGGAGGTGGTAGGTGGTAACTAATAGCTTGCATTACTTTCTTATTTACATTTCTTTGTACACCATACTCGATGAATTTGTTTGTGTGCTTATTTTTCAGACCGCAATGTTAAAGGCTGCTACGCAATATCCGTCTCTGGTAAGCTACCTGCAGGAATAGTCAATGAGCTACAGAGTCGCCAAGTTCACTATCGATCAAGAGATACCAGTGTCAAGTCATAGGGGCTAATGAGACCACCGTGATCAGGAAATGTCATACGGACGGTAATCCAATTGGTATCAAGGTGTCCATATTTTCCTTGATGGTCGATGATCATTATCAATTTGCAGAATTAAGTTTGGACATTGAAGCTTTGTAGATTCTGGAGATAATTTTACTTAAAGTTGATGAAAGATCTTTAAAATTCTAATTTTTAATCATGCTTTATGAATTCTGAAGATTGCGAAGCTGAGGTATTGTGTAAATAGTTGAACATTTGCAAGCATTTTCCCTGGCTTTAATTAGCTTCATTCCATAACCACTATCCTTAATTAACAAGCCTGCCACCATTTTCCATGCAGACTACTGTTTGTCAAAGTAGTGTTTTTCAGTAGCATGTGTATATTTCAGTAGCATGTGTATATGTACAAGATAAAGAGAGACAAGTGCTGTTTTCAATCAACTTTATTGCACCTCCGGGTAGATTCAGGTGAACAACTTAACTATTCTCTTGATAATCTTGTCAACAATTGTTATTTAACTGTTTCATTTATGTTGTTCATTTGGGGAGAATTGTAATAAAGTAGTCAAGTTTTTCATCTGAAGTATGTCAATCATTTATAGAATCAATCATAGATTTTCTTTCTCTTCATCATTACATTTATAACTTCTAAATCAAACTCAATATTGCTAGTATACTAATCTTGTAGTGCATCTTATTAAGTGAATATATTGTTATAAACAAGAGTAGAGTAATCCATATAACATTTATATAACTACAATCACAACTATTATATAATAAATATATTTATCAAGATTGCACTACATATAGATATCATTGCACTTCCTTAAGTTTTAAACTATTGCTTTTTGTTTTTAAATCTGAGCTCACTTCAACAGATAAATATATATATAGTTTAATTAAATAGTCATATACAAACACAAGCGTAGTAATAATTGGTTGTATAATTATACAAACTAGTGCTTAATTAAAAAGTGATAAAACATTTTCCAAACAGGTTACCCTGAAATAATGAAGCAATTGAGGATGTCAATTTTTCTGCATAGATAAAACATGAAAAGTTGGTTCCTATAAAGCTTGCATTTGATACACTCGTAAGGCTTTGTCCGCACTATAACATTTTCTGTGACAAAAAAATGTGAAATGCCCACAATTGTGTGTAATATGACATCATACAAATTCACATAAAATTTGATAGTGTTGACTAAGCTTAAAGTTCTGTTTACACTGTCTAGATTTATGTGGTAAATATCTGTGATTTGTCTATATATGGGCATTATGATGTCATTTTACAATTCATCTACTGTTCAACCGATGACAGTACGTCTCTCAAAGCATTGGTCACTGCTGACATTCTGACCGCCATCAATTGTTGCTCATCTTGAGTTGCTCGCCGCACTTGCACACAATGAAAGGTGTTGTGAGTCGCGTCCAAGGTGCCAACGCATCGCAGCCAGTGTCCACGGGTAAATCTCGGCAAGGAACGATCCTGAAATTTAAAATCTTTATGTCAATATTTACACATAAATACTGTACATAAGGACACATACAGATCTCAAAAAACATTTTCAGTCTGCTTGCTGAATAATACCATTTAAATAATACCATTAAACTATTTCTGGAAGGAAATTTAAAGTTTCTTGCTGTTAAATGACTTTTTGTAAATTATTTAACGTTGATGACCGGTGATTTTGTTAAATGAGAAATTCGAAGTTCTACAACATAAATTTGCATAATATTTGTTTTAATTTCTCTGTTTTTAAACTTTACTAAGAATCAAATATATAAAAAAATTCATTAATTACGAAAAAAATTCTACAGAAGAGTAAAACACCTATCCAAGAGACACCTATACAATAATTATATGCTTATTGTTTTAACTTACTGTTTCATAGAAGATACACTTGACTGTGGCATTGCTATCCTTTAGAGAGAAGATTTTAGCATTTCTGGATGCATCAGTGGAAATAGCTGAATCTAATTGGGCTGAATAGATATGGGAGATATAATTAAACGTATTATCTTGAGGGTACATACAGATGTTGGTCATAATATGAATAATGAAAATGAATATGATTTAGATTATTTTGAGGATCAGTGGAATTGAGCATATTAACATCATCTTTAATAGCATCATGCTCAACATCATTATCTTTCTCAACATCATTTTATAATACAATATATATATACATCCTATATAATACTCAGTTATAAGACCACCCTCGCCAGCTCTCACCAACAGGAGGCCTGTCGCCACCACTGTAAAGCCGACTTTTACAAGTACTCTAAAAAAAAAATCAAATATTGACCATGTAGTGGTGACAAATAGTTTTTTGATTGCAATGAGTATCACTTGGTAAAAGCCCACACCCCAATTTTGTGTGCAAGGGGGTTGGGCTTATTATACTAGAGGAACTACAGTACATATACAGATATATATTTTTTGTGTGATACTGTATATAATTATTTTTTTTTTAAATTACGTGACAATGAATTTCATCAGTCTTGAAACTGATTAAAATATAGATTCTCACCATAAATCTCAAATATGAGTTGAAATTGTTGTTTGTATTTGGACCAGTGCCTGACGCTCTGAATGGAGGCAGTGATGAATCGTAATGTCTCCTTCACCAGGTGCTCGTTTCCCATCTTCATCCTTTCATTTGTCTTCGTTACAGCAAGCTTCGCTGGTTTCGCTCTTGTCTGGAATTAACAGGCAGGGGGTGATAGAGGAGGTCTAATTGATATCTACTTATAGAACACTAATGGCTTATGTTCATATTTTGTACAAATTCATTTTATGTTCAATTCACACAAAAGAAGATTAACAATAGCAGATGATTAATAGTTATAGTTAGTACAGACTTAAGCTAAGGTGGAGAAATGTGGCATTCTCGAAGGAAATAATTTACTTATGTTATCAAACACAAAGGTTACATGGGATCGATTTTATACGACATTAGCACGATTTATTATATTTTGATTATTATATTATAAATTCTGTATTAACAATAATAATTACGTTATTAAAAATAAGATAAATAATTATGAGGGCCCTACAGCTATGGTTGTTGTATTGGTTGAAATCAGGGGAAGTGATTGCTAATATACTTTCCTTAAATAACCTTTCCTTTCACAATGAAACAAAATTTAAAAAGTAACAAACAACATTAGCAGGCTGTGATTGGTCATTCATTAGGGAATCCTTACTCTATTACAATTAGTACTGAGTATCAAGTAGTGTGTTTTTAAGCTGCATCAAGTAATTATATTTTTGACAAGGTATTAAACTCAATTTATTAAATAACCTCTAGAGAATGCAAAAATATTATTTAATATGAATATGTTTGGTAAACAATTTATAAACATTCTTGTTATAAATATACATTCACAAGTGTGTGTGTGTGTGTGTATATGCTGTCTCTTATACACATCTAGATGTGTATAAGAGACAGGCTTGCTGAATAATACCATTTAAATAATACCATTAAACTATTTCTGGAAGGAAATTTAAAGTTTCTTGCTGTTAAATGACTTTTTGTAAATTATTTAACGTTGATGACCGGTGATTTTGTTAAATGAGAAATTCGAAGTTCTACAACATAAATTTGCATAATATTTGTTTTAATTTCTCTGTTTTTAAACTTTACTAAGAATCAAATATATAAAAAAATTCATTAATTACGAACTTGTCGTTGATTGTTGTATTGCTCCATTGTATTATCATACCTCATTGATGATACAGTAGATTGAGGTATCTGCTGGGAGGATACTGTTCCACTCATCTGCCACTGGCTGTCCGTCTTGGCAACTGAGGTGTTTAGTCCTCTCTGTTTGGGAACATTGCTAGCCCTAATTTTTCATTAGGAAATTAAATCAAAATAGACTTCTTTTGTATTTCATTTGGTGGATTTCAATTTTAAAGTAAAACATCATAATATTGAAATAGATGCAAAAGCATAGGGAAGTGAGCGACCCTGCCCACGATGAGCTCCTGGAACCTTTTGAACCGGGAGGACAGTACCTACAAGGTTATAGGTTAATTGAACAATTGAAAAAAAATTTTAATTAATTAATTTAACAAATATATATATACTAAGAATAATAGCACAGAATTTGCTGGTCTCTCTCTTTAAAAAGCAGTGTACTTATATCAACTGGTATCAGTCAATGACAGCCTGATGTCCTCAAGACAGTGGACGGCTAACAAAACAAGTAATTGCATATACCGATAAATTGCCTTCATCTCCAGGTCGCCCAATGCCCCCCTCCCATAAAAACTCCTCTCCTCAACACCACCAGGGCTCCTACAGACCCCATGGACCTCTAGCTGACAAGAAACCCCTCTTTAACAAAATCTTGATTATGGGCCTGATTAGAAGTTAATAACTTATTGATCACTTTATAAGATGTATTCCCAACTGATTGGCAGTTTCTGGATGGTTTACTCTTATTAATTATGGTTCGAGTAAATAAATATAAAGTTTTAGGTTTTTTCTAGATTTCACTAAATACTATCTTAGCACAACAACCAACATTTCTTTCAGTGGAGGTGACAGCCAGTGGAGTGGGGGGTTTGGGGGACCACATTGGATTAAAAATATAATTAGACATTAAATGGGTATTATACATCTCAACAGCTAAAAAATATTTTAGAGTCTACAACACTGTTACCTGTGTGCAGAATCTCTGGACAGCTCTTGACTAGAATATCTTGGATCCTGTTTCTGCTGCTGAAATGTTGCCTGATATTGTTTTGTTGAGCTACCTGACATCCATCCTCCTCTACCGGGTCCACCTGTTTTTACTCCACCTGGATTCACACCACTTGTTTGTAATTGTTGCTGTCGAAGTCTGCCTGGATTCGACTTTTTACCAGAAGTTTGTTTTTCTAAATTAATATATTGATAACAATTGTTTCTGAATTTAAACTTTTGTAGACTTAATGGTAAATGATTGCCAACAAAAGATTAAATGCATTCTGTTAAATAATGAAAAATTACATAAATAATTTAAAAAAATAATAGCCATATTGAATGATACCACAAGCTAATTAACTAATTAGTATTTCATGCTCTAGAGAGTGCTATGGCTTTTGTTTTGGAGCTATAAATTAAAATAAATTTCTTGTTATTGGAACCAAGAAAATCATTAAAAAGTTAACTAAATTAAAGAATTTTTTTTATAACAGATTGAATTTAATTATGTAAAAATTTGTATTTTAACATTGAATACTGACAGCAGGTGCATGATAGAACTGATATTTAATAAAGGCCACAAAATATTTGTATCATAGATAAATATAAAAGTGAATATAACTCAAATTCAAATAATAGATGTGACTGATGTACAAAGTAAATGCATCTATTGTACTATAATTTCAATAGGATAGTTCAAAAAATGACCTCCTTATTATATTATCAACGACATTAATACATAATTACGACATTGCATTCTATAGGAATTAAAGAAAACGACTTTATCGAAGCGAGTTTGTACGGATAATTCAATATTTACCAAGCCTATATAAAGATATTGGCAGCCCATTTCATATAATAAAAATTAATGAAATTCCTTTTCTTTCGCTCGTAAAAAATTTCACCACTGTCTATGAATTTTGATCAGTGTTTCTTTAGAACATTTTAAACTAAAAATACTGGAATATGTTTTCAATTATTTAATACTATTATTATCATTACTAATTAGTATTACTGTATTACTATTATTATTACTAATCTATTTTATTTTTATTATATAATTTAGTATATTACTGTAAATGATCAAATAAGCCCCTCTCTTGAATAAGTACTGCTCTTGAATAATTTTTGATATTATTATTTATAATTTGTGAATTTAAAAAATTGTTTTTTTTTTAATTAAATAAACATTAGAACCCATAAGCTTAATTTCTTATTCACAAATTGTGATGCATTATGATATATTAATTAATGTTTCATTTAAAAAGTGGTGGGGCAACCCAATAACAGAATGGAAGAAACTATAATGTAGAAAGGAATTATTTCTAATTCTAGTTTTCAGATAAAAAACACTGGATTTTACTAAATTAAGCCCCACGAAGCATTGCCTAGACTCATGTGTTTTACTGTAGTTCAATCAAACCATGGATGAATATTCTTCTTGCCTTCATGATAAAACCAAACAATATAACCAATAATACACAAGTATCTCAGATCATTAAGAAGAAATTGAATTATATTGTTAATTAATAATGTAAGCCTAAAGAAAGAAGACATGAGAGAGCATTTCAGATATTTAAAAACAACATATATTGGCATGCTTGTAGTTTTATTGCAAATACTCAATCTCTATTACTTTCATTCTCATAAAATAAAAAGATAATAATCAGAAGTCATTCCATCATGTCTCCTGTTGTGGTAGTAAATTATCTGATCTATCAATCCTGTCCAAAGTATTCATTTGTATCTATCAGATAATATTTTTTAAACTTGTACAATTTAAGAATTCAAGCACCATTAGCGACGGAATGCTGTTTTGGAAGACTGAATGACAGTTTTATTGAATTCTAACTCCAAATCAGACATGCTAAGTAAAAGCGACCTATCTTTTATTCAATGCCAACCATTATAAATAATTATCCTTAGTATACTATATTACAGTTAAAGATGTATTTTACCCTGAAAATGCAAAAATTAATAAAAAATGATTTTTTAATTATCTTTTTTTTTTTTCTTTTTGCAGTAACATAAATTATTAACTTGAGCATAGAAGTTATTGAATTTAAAAAATGTGTACCCTGATTTTTATACTGGATAATGCTAATAAAAATAATAAAACACTTTTAGTAGCTGGAAGTGTTTCTATCATTATTTGCTGTAAAATTATGGGTTACTTTTTTTTTAAATACACTAATTTCTATGTTGAATTTGATATTTTTTCTGTTACATCAAAGGAGAAAACTAATTTCAAAAATGATTTTTTTATCATTTTTTTTTTTTGTATTTTGCATGGGACAATACATATTTTACGTCATAATTAGATATTAACTTACCAATATTATTGTCTATGAATGTTAAATAAAGTTTGTAAAAATTGATTTACCTGTTTTTATTGTGAACTGTTTTTGGTTAGACTGGGAGTAGTTTAGACCTGCATTTCCGGACACATTTCTATTTCCATAGGGACCTACATTTCCTTGGTACCCAGCATTTCCTTGGTTACCTGTATTTCCGTGGTAACCACCATTTCCTTGGTAACTTGCATTTCTTTTGTGAACAGCATTTCCTTGGTAACTTGCATTTCCTTGGTAACTCCTGTTTCCTTGGCTACCCATGCTCGGTGATTCATTCCGTATTGGTGGTTGTTGCACAGGTTGCTACAAAAAAATCATTTAGAATGATAGATTTTCTGACTGAAACTTGAAAGATCATAAGTAGCACTTCTTGATTTTATTAAAGTTCAGTTTTCAGTTAAAATACAACTTTTTTTTTGTTGAAAATGTCACATTTGTAATTTTTTCTCTATAAATTAATTGTGAAATATATAATAGAAAACTGTAATAGTAAGTAGTACCTGATATTTGAGAGTGTGTTGTCCAGTAGACGATTTACATTTCTGAACTGAATCTATCATTTAGTTTCCATATGAAAAAAAAAAGTGTATTTAAAATGCTATACTTTACTGTGTGATCTAACATATTTTAGAAATAAAATTTAATATTTTAACTGTTTCCTAAGAAAATTATTAGCTTTCAATTTCTTAAAATAAATTACAATACACTTGTTTCACCAGATATGAGATGCATAAAAAGTAGCATTATTAGTGTTCTTTGAATAAATCCTTTTTGTAAACTGCGACAGATTTACTTAGTAGATATCTGAAGTAGCATTATTTATCCATATTCATATTTGTGGTTTAAACCCACAGATTCCTACTAAATGTACTCAGGCAGCACCATATCGAAGGGTTTGATGGGTGAGCAAGTTGGTGGGGGTGCAATTAAAAAGCGAGGGGATGCGCTAGTAACTGGGAGAGAAAGGTGATATGCAATGAATTTTTACCTGCTTAAATGTATTTTTTTTTTTTTTTTGCTCAGAAAAGCATCAGAGGAGAGACATTGGGGGAAATTTTTGGTGGAGGATTGCACTCTAAGCTATGACTACCCAGATCAGTAGTAAATTCAATTAATTCAAGGAGGGGGTACCCAGCAGACCTGCTCCACCCCTCCTAAATTTTTCAAAATTTAATTTAAAATGGAGATAAAAAGAAATTTATATTCACTGAAGGTACCATTTCCAGCCATCTAGTGGTGCCATAATCATATAAATTTTTTTACCTCAGTTAACTATCAAAAAAAGGGAGAAACATTTACTTACCACCAATGCCTGTTGTATTGTTTGGATGTGCTAGTAAGGCTTGTCTCGGACGTTTATTCCTATTGAATATGGGTAAGAATGCTGGTTTACCTGTTTTAAATAATAAGAATGTAATCATGCATGGGATCCGAAAATAACAAAACATATTTTATTCACAAATATATTAAAGTTCCACATCCAAAAATGTAACAATGTTAATAATGGAAAGTGACTACTCTCTAGTACTAGGCTAGTAGAAACCTAGGCCTATCTATCTAGCAAGCCTTGTTGTGGTGGCTTCTTGGCGACCCCCTCCTATCCTAGCCCATGGAGTTAACTCAATGCCTAGCCTAGGCAGGCCCTAGCTAGGCCTAAACCCGACCCTAGGAGGCCTAGCAGAGCAAGAGAATTAAGACAAAATAATAGTAGCACAGTGTTGCACCACATATATATCCCTAATTTATGTAAACCGAGCATAAACAGAGTAAATGGAATAGATTACCACAATTATTTTGCATTTCTGGCTGAAAAATTAAGCCTTTTATTGAGAATCGTCCTCTCTTCTTAGGTTGTGGTCTGCAAAAATTGATTGGATAAAAGTTGCGTGTCTGCTGCCATCATCGTCCACGACTATACACAACTATAACAAAAGAGTATAAAACTGAACTAGCTAACTTATACAACTCTTTTGGAAAGTATAAGCAAAAAAATAAAAAAAATAAAATAAATAAAAAGGAAAGAAAGAAAGAAAGATAGAAAAAAAGAAAGAAAAAGATAAAAATCGATCGCCGAGAAACGCCGCAGAGGTTATTTTTGGGCGTCCAAAAAATTTAAAAAATATCGCGTGGGGCATGCCCTCCGGACCCCGTTTCCGACTGTGATAGGCCATGAATGTCTGTGTGCAAAAGAAGTTGCGATAGGCCTATTATGATCAAATGCAGTGGTTGCGTACATACGCGGGAGGACATGGGGAAGCAAATCCCACCATAAAAAGGCTTTGCCACTCCACCACTGGAAATTTTTCTGAGCAAGCAGAACCAAAACATTACGCTTCCATCAATTTATTTTTCAGCTAGCGCCCCACACTTTATCGTCGAGCACCTCCCACTTAATTCGCGCTCCCCATCTCATAAGATCATCGGGTCACCTGCTCATTTCCAAACAGTATTGATTTATTATCTTTCATTTCTAATATAATTACCGGTGACTCTATTGAACGGCTTTATTATTGATGCCAGCTGTTTATTTCTTTATGAGAAAATAACAAAAAATGAAAAAATTTAAAATATATCGTTTTTATAACTTATTTTTCTATGCTTGAAATTCGTAATTCCTATACTGTACCGTAAACTATTTAGGGAATTTGTGGGTGGGGGTGGAGGGGTAGGTTTAACAAATGTACGGTACGACAGCTGAAATGTGTTTACGTACATTTCAATTGAAATATGGAGAACAATCGATTTAATCGTTGAATTAGCAAACAACGATGCGATCGATTGGCTTAATCAATATAGTGCATATAAAAAATAATCAATACACTATTGTTAGGGCTTTTTTTTTCGTGGACATACTGTTTACATGTACTGTACTGTACCAGTGCCGCATTTATTGTTTTTATACTTCACTCTACAAATACAGCGGCAGATGGTGATGTCATTGAACCACTTGCAATCAATTTCATTTTCAATAAGCGATTGATTTGATCAACATTAGATATATCCATGGTTCTATCGTCTGGTCTATGTGCGTGTGTGGTGGATGACCTTTGTTTTATATCAAACACGAGACAATTTTAAATTACCAGTTTGATCCGTTGAGCCTCAATTCAAAAGTTGAAGGTTGGCCATCCAACAGAAAAGAAGCCGTACTAAATACAGCGATCCCAAGATTTGGTAATCCTTAATTAGTTAAAATACAAACATTCTAAGTATTCAAATCTTGATTGGCTGTTTTCCAGCACGCGTTCACCACACGCACATTTAAATGCACGTTCGCAACATACTGTCTCACAGGGGCGGTTAACACTCATATAAAACACGTTCACATGAGCATTTATCGTCTAATAAAGGCCAATATGGTAATCGACTACGTGTTTTTCCTAATTGTTTATTATTAAAATATGAATATGAAGGCTCATCCATGCATTTACGTGAAGCTATTTTTGAATCATATGATGGGTACTTTTGAACGTTCTTACAACGTTGTGTGAACGTTATTTTGTGACATATTTATCTACAACATTCGTGAACGTTATAAGAACGTTTTGTGTTTGCTGGGGTGCTATAAGTCTCTCTGTGTCGAGGGGAGGGGTGTGTATATATGTTGTGATGAAAATGTGATCGAATTAACGATGCATTGAATAAGCGAATGATGACGCAATCCCAAGATTAATAACGTCGATATATAGTCTCTATATGCCGGATGATATTGATCGATTCTGCTTTATCCTGCCCCCTCAAGCCATCAAAAACACAACATGTCTGTTGAATAATTTAGAATGTAATTTAAGAGATCAATTTAGAGAAGTATTATGAATTTTAGATGTTACTTCCCGGCACGGTCCTGCTGAGGCGAAAATTTCTCTAGAATCAATAGCTGATTGGTCCAGAAAATCTCCAGTATTTAAAGACTTCGGAAGTGTTGATGATTGGTGCACATTTCTGACTGTTATTTTTCCATCTATATCTTCCGATTCAATGCCTATAAAATTGATTAATAAGCTTTAAAATGAATGAAACGGAGCGAATTTCCGGAAATTCAACATCTATGATATATTATTATTATTATTATTCAGAACTGTTTTCATTGAGTATTGTATCAAGACACAGAACCATCAAATAATTTTGCAGGAGGGGGAATTTAATAAGTTTATAAAATTATGATTACAACATTTTTATATTTGGCATTAATATTCGCATTTTGCCAGCTTTGTTTTTTATTTATTTTAAAATCGATATTCATGGCAATTGGGCTGCCTTACACATGGGATGGCAATTCATTTCACAAGACAAACTTACCTATGCTGTACAAGACCAGGTACGCACTGCGTCGTACCTCCGTCGGCCGACGAAACCAACTCCTGCGAGCGCTAGACGACGCGACGCCGTCTTCTGATGGTCGGTGACGTGAACGGTCATTGAAAATTCCGTTGCGCGCGGGTCATGGTGTTGCGTTCTCCATGGAATCGCGTTGGCCGATGACTGTCGAGTGCAGTGAATGCCCGGCACATTATGAGACTTAAAAAGTGGAGTTGTTTTTGGACGTTCCTGCAACGTACGGTAGAAATTGAACGCAGGTGCCCTGGATTGCATTTGGAAGCCGGGATTGGAAGGCATGGCATCTTAAACGCCTGGCTGCAACCCCACTTAAATCAATACGGTACCCGACGTTTAATAATTACTAGATATAAAGGTACCCGGGTACAGCTGTTGATCAATCATTAATAGACAAACTTATATTAATAGACAGAGTTATATTTTTCTCCATATTTTAGACTGGGTCAAGTAGGCTAGGCCTATGTGTGTAATTGCTTAGTGTAATGACGGAAAGCCTGATGCAATCTGAAACTTCAAATAAATCACTTGTTCATTTAAAGATATATATATATATATATTATATATATATAATATATATATACTATATATTTATACTATATATATACTATATATATATACTATATACTGTATATATATACTATATACTGTATATATACTATATATATATTGTATATTATAAATTGATAATTGTTGCGAATTTTGTTGACTGTGGCACAGCATCAACTCATTATTCCGAAAGAAGAGGTTAATATTGAGTTAAAAAAAATATAAAGTTTTCTAGTCTATATCATTATTATATATCGGTGTGCCGTTTTCAAACTATATTGACAAATATTAGTAAATTATATCAGTACTGTATACAATTATTCAATGACCAATTTACCACGCCCAAAGTTTGTTTTCGATTATTAAGTGTCCACCTATTTTTGATAATGGTTGAGTCCTGAGTAATTTGTTTCCTTCGGCGTTCATCTGATCTGCTTTGTCGATGCGACGTGTTCGACTGCCTCGGTCTTTGTAGGATCGATCAAAATGGCCGCAGCTAATATTACTTCGATGTTTCAGTACTGGAAAAACTTCAATCTACAAGAATTACAGGTAAGTAAAACTCAAAACATATGTTAATTTGTGTGATATGAACATTGCAGACAGAATTAGATTTGTTTG
The DNA here is from genome assembly GCF_011630105.1 of Anneissia japonica. NCBI lineage: Eukaryota > Metazoa > Echinodermata > Crinoidea > Comatulida > Comatulidae > Anneissia > Anneissia japonica. The sequence goes on from NW_022724789.1 coordinate 344,509, forward strand.
GTGTAGTTTAGGTGAAGTTTTTAAAGAAAAATTGTAGGAAATTGATTGGTAATGGTATCAGCGATCGATTGTTTTCAGCATTGAAACCTTCATTCAATCCAGGCAAGTGAGTTCGCGCTGTATACAACAACACAGCGATTGAATTGAGCGAAGATACGCATAGCAGTGTTCGGGCTTGTGAAATTGATGAACGATATCGCGATCAAAAGCGATCTATATAGCAGATTGAAGAATTGTAGTGAATCGTGAATATTAAGTGAATCAGTTTACACTGTTTACAATTCTGTAACTTACATTGTAGTCAGAAACGGAGACTTCGCAATTTCTTTAGATGGGGTAGACTAACCTACGTTTGGACGTGTGAGTAGAAAGAGCGGAGCGGTTTTTTAATATCAAAACTGGAATCGCTACTAATCAACAATAGAAAATAGTTTTAAAAAGACCCATTTTCCCAGAAATAGATTTTGCTAATTGCAATTTTAAGACGATTTGTATAAATAGTAATTGTCATAAAACAACATGCAAATTGGAGAAACCATTGTATGAAGTAAAATGATTTAAAATGAAATTTTAAAGACAAAAAGTTTTCAAAAAATTACTGTTTTGTTTGATTTTTATAATAATATTAATATAAAACAAGTGTGTGCAAACAAATATTAACCTGAACAAACCAATTTATCTTTACTTAAAAATCTATACCAATATAAATAAGAACACTGTCATCCATTGTTTTGACATTTGGTGTTCACTGGGATTTTTTAGACATGTTTTTACAAAATTTTATGATTTTACTTAAAATTAATAAAAGTTTAGAATTTGAGTAGCTGATAAATGACAGTGTAAAATAATATTTTTCTTTTTATTAATCCTTGTTTTTTTTTCATTGTTTCTTTTGCACGTAGTAAGGATGTCTGAGAATCGACAAAAAAAGCACTTTTTAAGATGTACATTAAAATTAACTTGCTCATTTTGTAGTAACATACAAATTATTAAATTGAGCATATAAATTATTGAGTTTATGTGTACATTGATTTTTATATTGGATAATAATAAAAGTAATAAAACACTGCCAGTGACTTGAAGGGAGTCCATCATGTACACTTACTTGTTTTGTAGATTTGGATTCTTTTTTATATAATTTCAGGTCTATAGTTTTATCATCATACCGAATTAATTTATTTTGTTTAGTGACATTGGATAATTATAGTTTGTGTTACTGATATGAAAACATATTTCTGTGTTTGGCTGCTAACTAAATAAATTTTGACGTGAAATACAGAAATGAATTATTAATTATAAAACACAATACATTTTATTTTTGGTAATAATTTTTAATTTTTTTAATGCTGATGTGTAAACACATAGATGCAGATCTTTTATTGTCCGAATTCAGTTATAGTCAGAAAATATTGCATTGTCTAATTGTTGCTGAATAATTTGAGACAGTTTTGAATACCTTGAGCAAACATTATTTTAAACAAATTGTAAGAGGCGGGCAGAAAATATAAATAAATATAATTTATAATTGTTATAAATATAGTATAATTCTAAATTTAGCAAAATTTGTTTGCCAAAAATATCTAGGCTGAGGAAATAATGAAATTTTATTGAATCAAAAAGTACAAGTGTGCGAGATACAAAAAGTTAATAGAGGGCGCCCAAAGGCTCTTGATCGAGATCCCAACGCATGATCGTAAAGATTATAATGTTGTGCGGTAGGCTTAAACATTTCAGTAATCGGATTACTTACTGCAATTAAATGGTAGCATATAAAAAATATGTAACAGAAAAAACACTATTGTTGTGATGGGTGTGCTAACAGACTAAAAATAAAATGTTTTTCTTTTAAATTATTGCTATTGTATTATAGGCAGCAAGTTCACGAAAGAAAGGGTAAAAAATTGCGCCTTATATTAAAAATGGCTTTGAACAAACCTTTTGAATTTCATTTAAAAGTTGAAAATAATTGCACTAATTTTAGACTGAAATTTTTGATATGCTTGCATCTTTGTTTATTATTTTTTGTTCATTTTCTATCTTGTCAACATATTTTGTCGAACCAATTTATCAATTTCCTTTTATGGTTTACTTTGTGAAAAGAGAATGAGATAAAAATACAGGAGACGAAAATAACAGGAAGTAAAGATGGCATTGCGTCCCTTTCAGTAATTACGAGCTTGAATCGTATTTCCGGACTGAAATAATGTATTTATTGATTTAGTGCAAATGATGAATTCATCAATATGCCATATGTAAAACCAAGGTCCTTTATTGATCGTTAGTTCTAATCGGTCTTGATTAGATTGTCTGAGAAGATGTACAGAACATAAGAAAATCCAGAAAATAGGATAGACTTTAGGAACCAAGCTAACCAATGTAGAAAATTATCGTACAAGTTCACCTCTTTCCAATTATAGCATAACATGAATTCCTTTTCAAAAAAAATATTTTAAATTGAATTGAATAGCAGTGCCATTTACAGGGTACAGTATGGTTGTCAGCATTTTCTCTACTGCAAAGAAGCCTCTCTTTGTGCTGTCTTTTTTTAGATCAATAAAATTGTTTAAATATTTGAGATAAAAATGTCTGATAATAAAAAGATCATTAAATTTCAAAAAGATTTGAATATTGTTTCAGGACATTTAGGGGTCATCCATAATTTTAAACATTTTCAAAAGAGTACAAAACATGCTCTCTTCTGTGACCCTGTCATCCTCTGAAAGAGCACTCAAAAAATGTTGATTTGTATCTTTTGAGATCAACATTTTTTCTTTTTCATGAAAGAGTACTTATGCTTTGCACTTTCTATCCCCTCCCCTCTCCCTAAAGCATATATTTTGTAGTCTTTTGAAAATGTTTATAATTATGGATGACCCCTTAGCAAAATCACGACACTATATAGGGTCTGTAGCAAAATAAAAAAAACTTGAAACAAGAATACACATTCCATTACATACTTTCATCCCTGCAGTTCAAAGGTCATTTAAAACTATAGGTACAGAGATTTATTTTGTCTTTGTTATTTCCTTTACAGGGTTCAAAGCATGTGTAGTGGTTTTCTATTTGTCACCATAAAGGCAATCAGCATTATACTTTTTTGTACTATTCTAAATGTATTAAGGATTAGAATTCAGTCAAACAATGAAATACCTAAAGTCAATTTAAAGATTTGCTTCGGGTGATTCTTCAATGAAAAAATTTCCTATTTAAAATGATCAGTTTTTGAAGTTGCAAAGCATTCAAGTTCCAACAAGTTTTAAAAAGTTTTTATTTGTTTCTTTATTGTATGTTGTTTTGTTATTTTGTTTATTTTTGTTTCGGCATTTGTAAAATCATATTTTTTGTGCCGGATACTAATAGATTATGCTTAACCTGAAGAAAGTGAATGGAATTCCATGTTTTATCAAATTTAGATTAACTATAAAACATTCAACATAGTTCCATTTCTGTCTATCTGTTTATATTTATCATCATCAAAAGTTCTGTGCATATTATAATTTTATCCAGAAATAAAAAAGAAAACTAATATATGTTTTTCCAACATTGTGTTAAACTATTCACAAACTTCTGTATAAGTGGTAAACTACTGATGAAAACTAATAAAAAAGTTTTTAGTGGTTTATCTGTGCTATGAATAGAATGAATGCAACTTCATTTTTGTCCTGTTTGATTAAAAGGAGGTCTACTGTATACAGTACAGTATTTCTTTAGCATCTTTCAAGTTTTGTTTACAAATTTTGCCTTCCTTTGCTATAAATTCCAGAGGCTAGACATTGGTTTTATGTTTCACATATGACTACCACTATTGAACACGACACTTGAATGGTTTGCTCTGTTTACTTATTGACCTTTGACCTTGAACATGACTTGGATCAGATTCTTGTTGTGAACTGGTATAATAAAGTCCGCTTTGAAAGCAATTGGTGATGTGCATTTCTTCGTACATAATAAAGTTAGCTCAGAAATATTTACAACTTTAATTTTAAAGTTTGAATGAGTCATTCTTTGTTTTAAATCATTTGTTCATTCATCATTCATTATTTTCTTCATCATTGTCATCTTCCTTTTCTCTGTTATTTTCATCATCTCTGTCATCAGTTGAGTTCATCATCACCATCACCATATTGATTGTTGTAGTCAGTGCTGTTATAACCATCAGCATCGTCAACATCTTTGTTATCACAATGAACAACATTGTTGTCTGCACTATTGGTATCCAGTATCATGATGATGATCATTACATCATTTTTTTTTAATCATTTATTTTTTCATTATCATTTATTTTTTCAAATTTTTATGCTAAATATTTATCAATTTCAATTTAGCTTTTTGGTTTTATATATATGTTTATTCCTCTTAATTTCAACAATGAAGTAAAATACAAACACACATGAGAAATAAACTTGGTTGATAAAGTTTATCCAAAGATATCAGGTGATTCTTTATCACTCCTCTCCTTCGTTTTTCCTTGACCATCAAAATTTTTTTCAATAATGTTGAACTTTATTCTATTGGTGATTGCATGATAAATTATTTTTTTGAAGTCCACATATATTCAATAAACAATTAAAAACATAAAATTGATGTAGTGTTTGTTTATTAGAGTATAAATTTATGTATGTATTAAATATCATCGTGTTATGATTATTGTAAACAGTATAGAGAGTGAATTTAAATTAGTTTCTTCAAAATCTATGTATCAAACAAATATATTGGAAACTTTATGTGAGGAAGGAAATGAAATTGGCAAAGGAATGTCTGCAAGTATGGTATATTATTAATTACAAATCTGTTGAATTGGAAGCAGCCAGTATTGGTACTTATTTTTTTGATTGGTGTAGAAAACACACCTATCATTAAAATAGATTAGTCCAATCAATTTGCATGGGGAAGATATTGCATTTCCATAGCTTATCAACTGGCTAGCCAATGATTGATTGGCCGTCAAAATGATTCATTTCACTGTTGATTGCTTTCCTCCCTTTTATGCTTTTATCTATTGATTCTATTGATCATCAATCAATGCCAGCCAATCAGCTAGCAGCGAGGCCCCTGCGGAACACTGCAGACTCTATTCACCAGCAGTTAGGCAGCTGCAGGCTGTGTTTTTCTTCGGCACGCCAGCTTTTATGCCTCGCAAAGATTAATTGAGTGTCTTTCCTGGCAATATTGCGAGATATTGATTTGCGTGATGCAAAGTAATTGAATGATTTCTCAACCAGAAGAGAAGCACATAAAATTCTTGAAAACAAAGAGAAGTGCTAATGTATCAGAACTGTTGTTATAATCATTCTTTCTATCCTAAGTTTTTTTTTTTTTTTTTGTGAACAGTTTCGTAATGTGCATACTAATACATACACAGCAAGTAGAGAATTGCATTTTTATTGGCACATTTATAACGATGATGATAACATTATGGGTTAAAACATGGGTAGTAAGGATAGAAGAACAATAGAAACGGATGATGATGATCGCTTTCAAATGAAGTTTCTCTTAAACCCTGTGCACACTATAAAATTTTCTTTGACAAAAAACTGTTGTATGCCCATATATAGTCATGATATCATATATATATATATGGTGATGATGTGGTATGTCGCATGTTTTTGTCGGATATAAAATTTGGTAGTATGGAAAAGGCATTGTTGCAGCGCATATTACTTTGAGTATGAAATATTGGTTCTTGTTGATTTTGCATCGATCGTGTTCATATTATTGATCAGTCAGTCCGCATAAGACGTGAATATTGGATTCAAGTTGCGCTGTGGTTCTGATTATAATGCATTCCATCTTGCTTGATTGTATTCTTGCATGATCTATAGATCATGAACAATAAAATGCACAAGAAATTTAGTTCATAAGTTGTACTCTCCAAGACCTTGACCTTATTTTTTGTTTTCACCATTCTTTTGTCTTGATATACACTTTTTTTTTTTATAGGAACCAGTAAAATGTTTCCCAGGCTCCGAATGTTCTGATTTTGTTCTTATTATTACACACTTTTCAAACATAGAACATTATTAATTGTACATCAGTATATTACTGTTCTGTATTACTGAGGGTATTATATAATCACACCCACTGCACATAAGGTACCAATAAGATTTGGTGGTTTTCTATTTAAAACTGCTCCAGCCTCAATGTTTGTTCTTATTTTGTTTTTTAAAGTAATTTCAGCCTCAGTGTTCTTATAAAATGTGTTCTTATAAAAAAATATATATATAATTATTTTTTAGAAATGATGTGCAATAATAAAATGTTATCATTTCTGTTATTCATATTAAGCCAGTTATTGAAATAAAAAGTTTAAAAAGAAAGATTAAAACTGCTGGTATTCAAAGTGAGCGAACCCATTCCCATGGTATTAGACAGCAAGCGCCTTAACCATGAAGAGCAAAAGCTCCATTCCAACTAAGTTATTAATTTAAATGAAATTCCTGAGATTTAAATATTTTTATGTAAAATTTATAATGTAAGTGATAGATGCTATATTATTGTTCAATTTGGGATAGACAGATTAAATTACATATTTTATATAATGTTTAAACTTTATAAAGTTATCTATATTTTAAGTTCATTATTATATGATATTAATTATTATGCTACTAAATATTATATTGTAATAGTAACAAATATTGAAATCAGAATGTTTACCCTACTAATTGTGAATGTATTAGTCATAAATAATTATGATTATTGTGTAATATATGCTTCTTTGTTAATTAAGTCCTGCATCTCAATTCTAAATTAATTTATAATAATTTCATACCCACCTGAGAAATTTAAATTAATAATATGTAAACAATATTTTGTTGAAAGATAAATCTCTGTTGTATATCACATTGTGTGTTCACATTATTTTCTCCCATCATAAGCATTTCGTATGTACACAGAGCATGAGTGCAAAAACAGAATTATTAATACTATTGATTACTCCATTGCATATATTCAACTTGTAATCAATATATGATAATCAACTTCAATACCTAATGCGTGGGTTTTAATAATAGATCTTAAATTCACGCAGGAATCGTCGAAACTATTGATTTATAAAAAAACATTGCGTCTGTTAGATTCTGTATAGTCCTTATCAATAGATGATACACTATCTATTCACAATCTATAAATTAGTTATAAAATTCAAATTTTTAAATCAATGATAATCAAATTCAATACTAATGCACAGTGCTTGTTATTTAATAATGAGGGGCTTTTTGTAGAACTGTTTAACACACATAATTACAACACAATATAAAGTTAAGGAAGCATTGCCACCAGTATTTGGAGTTTTTGTGTCTACTGCCCCCAACAAAGGCGTAGTCATGATGTAGCAATTAAAGATGGCGGATAAGGGTAAATCCGGTTTAGGCATGATGGGTGCTACTACCACGAGGTAGGGGGCGCTATATTGACAATCAAATAGCGTTCGGAACTCGAACAAAATTGCGTTCGAGACTCGAACACGCGTTACAGAGATGAAGCACGCGTTCGCCACAAACGCCTTTTACCGTCATTTTAAGGACGCCCTCTAGAACATGGTAGTACTCTTCATGATCAACAGCATAACATGGTAACTCCAAGAGTTACTCTTTTTTTAAAGTGTTTTAGTGTAATATAGTAGTAGGCCTATACGGAATATTGTTATGAAAGAAAATTTTCATGAAAAATCCAGATACACTACAATAATACACATCTGCATATTGAAGAACATAAGATAAAATTAAAAATACAAAAAATCCTGTATAAGGCTCCTGCTGGGAGCCTATTTTTACTAGAGTTAAGGTGTGTGACTTTCAAACTCCAGGTGCTCTGTTTTTCACACCCCTGAAGAAGAGTTTAACTGAGTGATGCGGTACAAGTGCAAACGCCTGCCTCATATCACAAGCCATCCTGGTTTTTAATAACTTAAATTAAAATTTTAATTTTGCATCTTTCTTAAGCTTAGCAAATGCTTTAATACACTATACATTATGCATTATTATATATTATATACATTATTATTTTATTATACATTGTTTTATATTATATAATCAATGATAAACAAACCTATGCCAGTCATTTAATTCATAGACAGTCAATTTGGGTAATGAAAATTTATTGATTTTGCGACTTTAAATCTTATAAATAGCAAATTCATAATAATCAAGACTGTGATAACCTATAATTTATTCATATTAAAATTGTTAATATTATAAGTGATTGCTATACCTATACCAAATTGATACATGAATATCGTTGACAATACCATTAACTTCATTTGTACAAAAGTAAATTTACATTGCAACAATACAACCTGTATAAAGTTACAAAACTTACAATGAAAAAATTAAACAAAAGATAATATTTGATAAATATATTGCATAGTAGAGTTTGTTCATTGTATATGAGTTTATAATTAAAATGTATACCTGCGTATATTTGCAATTTTATTTTATTTTTATGGCTGTTGCAGCAGTCCCAAATAGAAAAAAATATTACCCGTGATAAAAAATTTAAATTTAAGACAATTTTTTATGTATTAAAGAACCAAATTAAAGTATTAAACAGGTTAAATTTTTTAAGTGTATAAATTAATTCCCGTATATATGTGTTTTTCAAACACCTAGAACTTTCTATCGCTGTGATTAGACTGTTAACCTGGAGTGCTTTTAACCTTATTTATATCTACACTACGCAAAACCGACCTTTGTCAGTGTGTTGAATTATGGGATATGTCATGAGATCTCTAGACAAATTACTATCCTTTACCCGATCAATATATGATAATCAACAGCAATCCATAATTAATTCAAGTGCATTATACATTTTTAATGCAGGAACTTTATTGATCCAGTCTGAAACAGAGGATGAATGTAAAGTATAAGTGTCTTAAATTGCTTGCTTTGACTAACCTATTATTTATCATTTTATTTTTTATATAAAGTATGTTGTTGCCACCTAGTTTGCTAGAAATTGTTATAATAAACTTTACAACCACCTAGATTCTTAGAAATATGTATAATATTAATGCTTTATAAATACTATTGGTAAATAGTAGAAGATATAGAAGTGTCTGATTGAAAAAGTTGACACAGGATAAATATAATGACAACAAAATTGAGAAATGTTTTTACAGTACGATACCTTTACTAATTAAATTAAAAATATTAATTAATTAAAAGAATGTTCAGAAAATGATGTTATTAAAAAAAAATCTAGTATAAATGCTGAAATATTCACAAACAATTCTATTTTTGTCACAATAAAAAATACTCTATTTAAAAAAAAATTTTTAAGTCCTGACTAAAAATACATCTATAAAAAATTTTGTATTGATTTTTCTCCTTTAATTGTGTCAGAATTCATAACAAACTATATTTATGGAAGAGTTTCTATCGGGCAGATGTTACTGATTATACGTATTGATCAATTGCAACCTATCATAAATATTAGTGGAGATAATTAACTCGGCATCTTGCTCATGCAAGCGATTTTCTTCGTATCACATTATTAATCCATCTGAAGATAATTCTGCTAATCAATAGAGTATGTTTTATTGTACTGTGCTGGAAGATTGCACAAATTTGACAACGGTAACTCGATTGGCCACGGTCGTGATATTTAGGATATTTTTATTTGATAAAGTGTGTTAGAAACTTGAAAACATATTACTTCATTTTGCCAAGACCTGTCAGTTCATGAATATTGTATGTTTTACAGATTAAGAGTGAAAGCGTAAAAGAGATTAAAACTATTTGATATTGACAGGATAAGTAAATATAAATAGAGAGGTAGTGGGAAAGGGAACTCCACTAGCATGCCAGTATGTTTACAAACTTGTAGGGAATGAAGTATACGATTGGTCATGGCCATAAAAAAATAGATTTTTAAAGTAAAATATTATGGAAAATACAGAAGCCAGAGATAAATAAACAAGTTATAATAGAAAGTTACAATGATATCGTTTATGAACTGAATTATAACAATACAGTAATATTCTTTAATCATATTTATAGATTATATACAATTAAAGCAATCTGTTGCTTTGTGACTATGTAATTTTGCTTTAATAAACAATAGTAAAAAAAGTTGCCACTGTATAGACATATGCTTTGATATAAAATAGTTCCCAATCCCATACAGTCAACACGAAGATTAATTAGTATTTTGTACTCTTAACAAAATAGTCTGATATTTTTCAAATGTTTTTAATATTTTATATTATTTTATTGAATATTTTCTCTTGCAGAAAGAGCTTGATTCTACCGCCACTGAATTAGCCAACAGGCAAGATGAGAGTGATTCCTCACGCAAGCGTCTTGTGGAACAGAGCAGAGAATTCAAGAAGAACACTTCAGAAGTAAGAAAAAAAGGGATAAATTATTACATGATGTTTTTGTATAGATTTGGTTGTCTACACCTGTAACTATGTTGCCTATGTATTTATATAAAAAAAGAGGCACAGAAATGATTTACATACAGACCCTGAGGGAGATTGGATGTCACTTTATGAATTGATCATTTTCTGTCTACAAAAAAATAAGCACAAACATGAATAAGGCAGGTTGGAATTGATCAATACCTACTTTTCCACACATATTATCATTCCTAATCCTTCTATAATCACATCGCTCCTAATTCCCTAATATCCATTAGGCCAAAAAAAAATATACTTGTTTAGCGTCACCGCCCGACCCTGATTTTCTAGCCCCCTCTCATTTTTTTTTTTGGGTAAAAAAGTGCTGAAAATCGACTAAAAAATGCTGATTAATAAAGGAAAAACGATCGTTTTTTTCATCTCAGCACAGGGAACAAGATGTAAAGTGCGCCACCAAGTGTGTTTTCTTTTTCAGCAGAAAAAAATAGATTCCCTCATACATTGTGCTTGTTGACATTGATCGTAGGCGTACATGTTTTTATTTTGTTCTTTTTAGATAATAAACAATGTTTTAAATATGATAATAATAAAGTACTATGAAGAAAAATAATAGGTTACAACCTACGCTTCAATTGGCAGATGTTTTAGGCCTAGCCTAAGTACTACCTAACTAGGCCTAGACCCCTAGCTAGTAGTAAGTATGGCTAGGCCCACCTGGCATAGGCCTAGCCTAGCACTGCAGCAGTTTGCCTACAGAACCACAATGCTTATTAAAATAAATATTGTACAAACAAATCTTTTATGTAAAATTTAGTGTCTGTTATAGCCTTTGTAAAAAATTGGCTTGGCACTAATGCAGTTTTTGAAATTTCTAGGCCTAAGAAGCCTACACATTAGGGCCTAGGCTAGGCCTAAGTCAGCAAAAAAAAAAAAAAAAAAAGAAGAAAAATCTGCCCCCCCCCCCATTTCTGAGGGTTGTGACGCTAAACAAGTATATATTTTTTTTTTGGCCTTACGATTTTATTAAATGTTGGGTGTAAACCCTGGTATAATCAAAACATCAAACATATTGAATATCTATATAGCGATGAAAAATGCTTCGGAGATGTGTGCAGTTAGGGAAGACATACTATTATTACAGTCTATTGGTTTTTAACACTATCTTTTACAGTAAAATATGATTGATCAGACTAAAAGAGACAAGCTGTAAAGTGATTAATCGGTCCAAGTTAAAGGGGGAAATTTTAGTAGAAAGCGGTTGTGTAATCAACCGTAAATTTATTTTTTTACAAAGTTTTATAACAATCACGTGTAGTATTACTTAGACATTAACAAAAAATGTGTGGCATTCACATTTAGAGCGGTGTTTTTACGTTTCGCATTATAGCTGGGCAGTTCTAGATTGCAAAGGTCAGTCAACATATTACGGTATATAAATGTGGGCTGCATGCTATGGGTGTAGGAAAAAATGCCAGTAGGAATAAACACCTCAACAATGGAACAAAGCATTTTATAATAGGAGTATTGTTTTGTGTAAAAAAAAAATAAATGATACAGCCTAATTAACATATATTATTATGTTGTATCAATTTAAGTATCATTAATTAATTATAATTAAATACAACTTAACTGATGTGTTAGGTTGTATTTAAGCCTCATGTAGTATTTACATAAATAAAATCAGCCTTATAAATCAGTTAATTAGGTTGTATTTACTTAAATAAATGCAACTTTATTAGGTTAAATAGGTTTGTGATAGCTCCTCTCTATGCCTTAAACATTACCCTTGTTATGAAATAATTTGTTCCAATATTGTGGCGTTCATTCCTACTGCCATTTTTTTTTGTGATTTCTGCATGCTACATCCTAGCCTGTCAGTTGTTGTTTACATTTTAAACAGGCATAGAAATGCAAATTTTTGCTAGTTAGGACATCACCTTTTTAGATAGCCACATAGATACAGTAGTTACATAAGGCTTATAAATTACTGCACTCTGAAAGGATATTGATTATTTCCTAGTTTTATGAATAAAATATTTAAGTGGAATAATCCTCCACTCATGAAATTCATGAGTGTACAGTGAAATCTTGGTTCTTTTTGTGCTAGAAGTAAATACTGTTCAAGCATTGTTCATTTATTGTATTTGTTTAATTGTTAATGTGTATTTATAAAATAATGTTATGTTTATAGATAGAAGACAAAATAAAGATCCATATAGTTAAAGATATTAAACAAATTATTTATTACATCCTCATAATCAAGCTATATAAACAACTTTATTCATTTCAAAGAAAAAGGATAAACATACATATATATATATATATATATATATATTAATAAAATAAAACATTTAGCTCTTGTTGCCTTAGTTAGGTAATTATGTTTTCTATTTAAACTTCTGTTTGAAGAAACATACAAGGAATTAAAGAAAGATGAATCTTCAAAGTGAAAACTTTTTAAAACTGTTGTATGCTATGTAGTGATGACAGATATGCCTATATATGGACATGATTGGATGTCATCATGGCCATATTTATGCTTCTTTTGTCTAATAAAGTTTGATAACCTTAACAGGGCTTAAAGTGAATTCATCTTCCTATTTTTCACCCCAAATGTTCTTTGTTGTTGACACAGGAGGTCCGCAAGTCTGTAGCACAGTTACTAAAGAGTTTTCAAGGTGAGGTCGATGCACTTTCAAAAAGGAGTAAAGCGGCAGAGGGCGCTTTTCTTTCAGTTTACAAGAAGCTTATAGATGTTCCAGGTAAAGACCTTGAATTCATTTCCTACCTAAAGTATTTTTTTATTATCTTCACAAGCTATCTTAACATTTTTAGTTTGGTAAAATTGATTAAAAATATTGAAACTAAAGTTCGATTTGATTTTCTCTCACAGATCCAGTAACAGTGTTAGAACAAACCCTAGCTTACCAAAAGAAATTACAAAAGGCACAGGATCTTGAAATAGAAAATCAGAAACTTAGGGAGACATTAGAAGAGTACAATCACGAGTTTGCAGAGGTGAAAAATCAAGGTAACATCTTTATCTAGCGTGCATTGCATGAATTGTAGTTTTTAAATTCCTCACTTTTCATGAATTATTTAATAATTGTGTGGGCTGTAATTGTTTTAAGCTTACATCTCGTTATTCCTCAGTTGGAGGAATCACATAACTGAGCTATTTTCAGTTATTTTCTGTTAGGGTGCTTGTATTAAAATGTTCAGTAAATATATGCACCATTTAAAAAAAAATATTATTTGTACTGTTAATAATAAATTTATTATATTGTTATTTTTTATTGATTTTATAATATTTATAACAATGATGCATACTATGAAAAATTGTAATTTTTCTCTCTCTTTTCTCTGTAGAGGTAACAATTAAGAATCTGAAGGAGAAACTAAAAGAATATGAAGGCAAAATTGAGGCTACGGCCCAGGCAAGAGCTAAAGAGAAGGAAAAGGAACTCCAGCGAGAATTCGCTGACAAGGAGAGGTAAAACAATCAAAAAGGAAATTGCCAATGCTAAGGCGAAACTGATTTGTGTAACCCACACTAAATTGGCTATGTTTATTACAAAAAAATGTTATGTTTGAAAAGAAAAGATATTTAATGAATACATTTATTTTAGTTTTTAATAAATGGGAAAAAAATCGCTTGATAAAATAGGTATGTCTCAAGTTTGTCTCCTAATTTAACTGCTTATTTATTTATTGTTTTTATTTATTTGGTATAAAATACTCAAAATGTAACAAAGGTTGAAATACTGACAATATAAACAAATATTAAAATATACCTATACTGTATATTTAAAAAATACATCAGACACCACATATGAAAAATCAACAAACTGCTGTACTCTCGATTGAGACAGTGTTACCCCTGATACCCCTGATATTTCACTGCCTTTATACATGTTATGGTTCTGGCTGGGACCATTGAAGCAAAGAAAAGTATTAGCTGAGGACAATCTATTGCCAACTAGGACAACTTGGGTGAGTTGGCAGTACCTTATAGCTTCCATTTTTCTTATCTAATTGATGTTTTCTGCGTACTTAGACAACTTCAGGAGACCCAGATGACTGTGGCAGTAAAATTAGGTGAAGCAGAGGTCAAAGTTTCCACACTGCAAGCAGGTGAGTAAATTTAATGTCAGTCCACAACCTGCTGAAAATAATAAATCAATTGTAATTACACAAAGTGTATTCCTAACCCTAAATATTTTTATGGTAAAAAATACAATATAGACTCATTTGTCTATATTTTTAGTGGGACTATACCAAAGTTTTTATGTGTACATGTTACTCTGGTCATTGAATGCAGAATCAATCATCTACAGTGAGTTACCTTCTCTGCTCCCCTCCCGGGGGAATTATTCCCTGTCATGCATGTAATTCAGAGCAGACCGATTTAATTCCACATCATACATCCTACCAAATACCCATTATACTACTAACGGTGAGAGAGACTAAAATTGATCAAGTGTTTTACCAGTAACTGTGCATTGGATGACCATTCAGTGTCGGAGGTCAAAGATCTTACTGTTGCTGTACTCTGTGCAATGTTTACAACACTGTTCAGTTGATAATTGGATTCCATAAACCTTAGATAACACAGTCTAATAAATTACACAATACTAATTTGTTACTTCTGAAGATGTATAAAGTTTGAAATCTACAATCACGATGGCTTGTACAGTATCACTATCTTACAAAACCAATTTAGAAGTTATAAAATAATTCTGTCCACACTCAACTTATATATGACAAATACCTGTGATTTTCCCATGGGATGGCATACCATTCCTCCAATTCGAGACCCCTCTAATTCCGAGACCCCTCTAATTAGAGTCCACTTAAACCTTCAGTCTTTCAACACAAAGCTAACCCCTCTAATTGGAGACAAACCCCAAGACCACCTCAAATTTTCAGGTGCCAGAGATGGTTTCAAATTGGAGGCGAACTGTATCGGCAAATCATCGACATGTATTAGGAAGCTTGTGTGAACACAGTGCTCAGAACCTAAAGTTCTGTCCACACTATACAATTTTTTTGTGATGATATGTCCATATTTGGGTGTATTATGACATCATCATGCCAATATGTGGGCACATCACAGATATGTGTAGCATATAATTTAATAGGGTGGACAGAGCTGAATGCTTAATGATTTGTGTAGTGACAATGAAGATTTTTTTTAGTAACTTTACTATTTGTTGAAGTTTTATTATGAGTTTAAAACATATTAACTGTTTCTTTTCAAAGCACTTGATAATGCTCTCTCAGAACTTTTCGACGTCAAGTCCAAGTTTGATGAAAAAACGGCTGCAAAGTAAGTTTGATTGAAAGATAAATGGAAATGCGGCGATGTGCTGTGTTTATCAAATTGAGCAGATTGAATTGATTTCTTATTGAACATGTCCCCTGAATTTAGAAACATACCTCATTGTGTTGGGATTCAATATTTTAACTCTATATTTGGTCATCTCCAGGACATTGGAATTTGTACCCATAATTTTCATTGAAATTATTTGAATCCCAAAGCCTTAACGCTACACTATAAGCATCTAATGTGTACAAAGAAGTACCTATGAAATTCGAACAGTTGTTATAAACACAAATGAATGTTGTCATGAAACATAAACCAAAGATGAAGCCAATAACTGATATTTATTATTTTTTAATGAAGAGAATTGTAAGCTTTTTTCTATGTACAGTAAATTTTGGAGACCGCTTGTAGTTCGTAAAATGTGTAGAAACCTGATATTTTAAGTGTAGATTCATTGACGTAGTTAACCTACTGTTACTGCTTTATTTATGTGTGGCCTCCAGATGTATTTGCTGATAGTAGCTTTTATAGATTGCTGTCTTTTTTTGTGAACTTAAATTGGTTAAGTTATATACCACAAATTTCTAGAGGCACGCTGTGAGTTATGTCCAGGCCAGCTATTTGACATAAATTGCTAGTTATTGTTATTATTATGGTTAATAATACTATTATTACTGTTATTGTTATTGTAATTGTTATTATTGATTGACATTTCTTACCGTGAATAAGTGATTACGTGCACAAAATGTTTATTCTAGTGGCCATTCTATCGGTGTTATCTATCCCTTATAATAGTAGATATAGATTAACACTTATTGCAATAATAATTGATACCCGAGTAGGCTATATTAATTTAAAACAAAAATATTCTTGTTTGTTGATCCATCCATGTAAAAAAAAAGTTCTGCAACACTAAAGGCCAACTCAGAACAAGTCTTGCGATGCAGCTCGACAGTTCTTGGGTTGTTGTGAGAGTATTGAACATGTTTCATATTCTGATGCGATTGTCGCCGACATACAGTAGACCTATGACATCAGCGTTTACCTCGCACAGACCTGCTACAACGACAAATCGCGTCTGGCTATATTGTTTGACGCTGTCTTGAGTTTGCCTTAACAGGGGTACACATTATTTTCTAGGTCAGACGAGATGGAAATAGTGATGACGGATTTAGAACGTTCAAACCAGAAAGTTGCTGAAACAGAGAAGGAGATTGAGTCGTTGAAGAGACAACTAATGTCAGCCAATCAGTCACTTCAGCTTGCTGATCAAATGCAGAAAGCCCCAAATGTGGTAAGTGTGACCCATTTTGTAATGCGTTTTCAAGCTGATGATAAGTCACTTTTTATTTTCCAGTGTTATAGGCTGTGACCCATTTCTATTGGTATAATCAAGGTTAAGTAGAAATCAAATAGATTCAGTATTTCTGTTTAATGATTCATGAAGCCGTGAAATTTACAAATAATGTGTTAAAGATGGAACGTGTATTTTATGTGAATAGTTTTTCGGGAATATTTTTTTTATCATACTGTATTTTAGAGTTTGATGGTTGATATATTCCATACTGAGGATTATTTTTTATTTATTTTTATTTGTGGGTACATGTGGTTATAGATTGAGGTCCCTTGATTATATGTACCCATTTCAGAGCTTTTGTCATTAAAATGACGACTTTAATTCTTTTAAACTTTGTCCATATTATCATGTTTTACGTGACAAATATATGTGATTTGCCCACGTATTGAGCATTGATATCATATGGAGTGTGCTTTAGTTTATAGAGTGTCATTTTAGTAGCTAGATTTATGGGCATTCAGCTACGCCCGCCCCTTGGATATTGTTGCCAAGGCACAGGCTCAAAACAGAAGCATAAGTGTAATTAAACATGTATGTGTGTGTTTGATTGGTCAGTTGTTAGGTCTTATTGACTCTTAGAAAGGTTTGTTTCATCATCATCATCATCATAGGGTTGCACTTGTTATACATAAGTTGGGCTGTTTTACAATCTGGGAACACAAGTATGTTTCACAGAGGGTAAAAATTGAGGCATGTTTTTTTAAATGTTTTTTATGTTTATTTTGGTCTACGTATATCAAAATGCCATGTTCTAGCGTTTTTATATGGCTGCATGAAGCATTTCTAAAAATTTGACATCATATTCCTAAATATAGAGAAAAATGAAAAATTGTGATTCTTGTAGTAAGTGTAACAAAAAGCAGTCAGGAGAACCTTTTTTCAACACTAAAAATTATACCATTTTAATAGTGAATTGTATACCTTTCCAATATTATGTACCATGTACTTTCACCCTTCCTTCCTTTCAGAATGTTGTTCCAACATAAGAATTTTCCCATTAATTTAATTTTTAGTTCAATAATATTCATCAGAAGTGCAGTTCAGTACATCATATTTATGATTTCCAATAATTATATGAACATACTTAGTTTTAAATACAAACATATAAGCTGAAAGGGTAGAAGATAAAATAAGATAACTTCATTGTACCACAAGGGAAATTCTTCTGCTCGTCATCACATATTATATTAAAAAATGTAAAACAAATATAAAAACATACAAAACAGTCACTGTAGAAAATATAACAATTTACAAGTAAAATACAATGACAACCATCGAAAAAATAATTGAATTACAATTAATAATTATTATTATTATTATTATTACTATTATTATTACTATTATTATTATTATCATTATCGTAATTAATAGTTAAAATTATTATTGATATTATTATATAGATAATGAATTATCTTCTAAACCTCTTGTTGAACTGGGTGATGCCGGAGGGGATAAATCTAAATTCGAATAGATAACTATTTATTTGTTGCTTTTTATATGTCTTTTAATTTATAAGGACGTGATGAAAGACCTTTTTGAATAGTAAAGTTTAGACAAACATTATTCAAAAAATCTATTATAATTAACAGATTTAAATAGTGTAATGTACCATAGTAATTTCACATGTCATATAACAAATACAGTGTAAATAATAATATGAAGATTAACAGTGTGTGTTTCTTTCATGCCGCAGCGAGAGTTTACCAGAATTTATCCAGGTGCATTGTCTTTGTCCAAATCTACTGTTAATTCTCTACTGAATTAGCTGCTTAGTATACTTGCATCTAATTGTGTTGATTCATGTATTCATCTCATCCATGGATTCTTATATATCAATGTGATGACTCATTACATATTATGTTAAAAAAAAATGCCTATTTATAAGGCCATCAAACTACCTATTTATAAGGCCATCAATCCATCAATAACCAAGTTGCATATAAAAGCTGAAATCTGATCAAGATTAAGCCCATTTGGATTCGATGATTGCCAAGCGCTGCTCAATAATTGAAATGCATAAACGATTCATCATGTTTTTTGATATCTTTGTGTCTTGTGTTTTAATCAATTATTTATGGCTTCTTAGGTGTATTAGAAATTACTCCATAATTCTGAACTTTGTAAATAGGCCAAAGGTCACAGAAGCTAGTTAAACATCAACCCATATTTCTTTCAGTTGGGATTTAGCATGTGAATGAATAATATTCTGTTAAGAATGATGATAATATTAAATTATTGATAAAAATGATAACTATGATAATCAACTGGTCTGATATTCAGCCGCAGTACTTAGTATATATTTATTCAATATTTTGTTCCATAATAATCTTAGATGTTTTATTAATTATAATAGGTATGAATATGATTTTCTTTTTTTAGGAACAAGCCATTGATGTGTTGACAAGATCTAGTCTTGAGATTGAGTTAGCAGCTAAGGAGAAAGAAGTATGTCAAAAACTTGCAATGATTACTAATTGCCATGAGTATATACTACTATTAAACTCTGTCAAACTATCACATTTTTTCTGCGGTATACCCATATATAGTCATGATGTGTCTATATATGGTCATGATATGACCATATTTAGGCGTGTCACATGTTTTTGTCAAATAAAATTTGATAGTCTGCACAGGGCTTAGCAATATGTATTATAGTTTTTGAAAGACTGTACCAATTTTGCTAAAGAATATTGCTGTTCTAGAAATTTTTTAGGCACTCTTTTCATATTATTTCTATTCAACCAGAAATATAAGTAGGTACCTAATAGGTTTTGAATGCGTAGCTGAAACATCATAGAATACTCGCCAGGGAGCTGAGATTATTTTTTAAATAAATAAGTGTTCGATCCGGTGACACAGAAAAAAAAAATGTCAACTGCTAACAGGCCTTTACATTAAGCTCTATGTCAGACCAACTCATTGGTATTATTATATTGTTGTTATTATTATCTATTAATTTTGTAGTATTTATCATTTTTGTATGACTGTTTTGGTTGTCATTCGTTATTGATTGTCAGGACCCAACCAACCAAATCTTGTAATATTAAATAATATTAGAATGATGGAAGAATTTCACCAGGTTCTGTGTATATAAATTTAATTGGCTATTTTGTTAATTCGAACTTAGGTTATATCTCCATTGTTTGATACCTGTATTGATTTAATAAAATTATTAATTGCCAAGAATCAAGCCAATAAAACACAATTAAATACTTGACTAGATTATTTTTTTTTGGTAATAATTACAGGATTTCCTAATAATAATGATGAACTTTGATCATATTAATTAACGCCATTGTTCAATACTGACAAATGTACTAGTACTGTCATTGATGGACTACTCTGGAATATTTCATTAATTTTAAATTATTGCATTCTTACAAGCTCCCTGGAAAATATGTGTAAATTAATTATGATCTTCATTTACATGCCTCTTGTTCTTATCGCTTGTTAGTTAATTAAATTTTCATAATTCTGCAATACTGCCCTCAATCTAGTAATTATTGATCAAAAGAACTGATTATATTATTGTAACCAACAATAAATTTATCCAGGTGATGCAATTACATTTTTATTTTTTAATCATTTTTTAATTATATGCAGACAATAGTATGTTGTAGTGTGTTTTATATTTTATATTTTTTGTATAGACTTTTTTTTATTATTTCTTGAATAAGGATTAGGATGTTTGTCAATATGTTTGTCAAATATTATTACTACTATAGTATTCATTGTGTTTTGTTTGTGTTACCTTTTTCATTCAGATATCTCAATTAGTAGAGGATGTACAAAGGCTACAGGCAACCAATGCTAAGCTGCGTGACACTAGTTCTAGTCAGCTTTCAAAATTGGAGGAACAACTCAGCGCGAGAGATACAGCTTTCCGCAAACTGGTATGTTTAATAGCGCAATTCAGGTTTTTTGGCAAGAAATTATATTCTGTTGTATAGAATAGGTTTTAGAATTATAAATTAAATTAGTGTAAATTGAAAGATAGTAACTTAATGTTTATTGTGAAATCTGGAAAAAACATTCAATGTGGATGATATAAGTTA
This sequence comes from Anneissia japonica, assembly GCF_011630105.1. NCBI lineage: Eukaryota > Metazoa > Echinodermata > Crinoidea > Comatulida > Comatulidae > Anneissia > Anneissia japonica. Next base: position 365,604 of record NW_022724789.1, read on the forward strand.
TCATTGTCCAATAATCAGCGTAAATAGTAAATTAGTCTCCCCTGAACTAGGCCTAACTTAAATTGTAGTACAATCTTAAATCAAATATTTAAAAAAATTATAAAAATGCCAACAGAATCAGTGACTAAATTTCAACTTCCCTCTCCAACTCATTGTGAAAAAGTGGAAGTTCCTAAAAAATGTTCTGTTAAAATTGATAAAAGCCTATGGCTGTGCAAACCTATATCCTGTGGGCAATCACTCATGGGTAGTTGTATAAGATAGATGCTTGTTCCACATAAACACTTGATTAAGTTAAACATGCTGATCCATCACCTGCAATACATAAACCACTAATAATTATAATTATAGGAAGATTTATAATCTGATTCTTTTGTATTGTTGGTAATCTGTCATAACCTGATTTAGCAGCTGTCATTACTTATATAAGTACAATAATTTTGTTTAATTTTTGTACTATTTCAATTATGTAAACATAATTTATAATTAATAATAATTGTGATTATAATATTTTTTCAGGAGGAAAAACTACAGTCCCAGAACGATTATGATGAAACAAAGCGTGAACTTAATGTCATTAAAGCAACCGAGTTCAACTCGTCGAACGGCGTAGACCAAGAAGGCACATCCAACAAAACTTTAGAAATGCTTCTTCTCGAGAAAAACCGTGCCCTCCAGTCAGAAAACACTACCTTAAAAGTTGCCAACCAAGAAATTAACGGTGAGTACATTCATTATTTAAATTTTTCAATGAGTCATACATTGTGAGTTTATACATAATATCTAATAATTGGGTATGATTAATTGCATTAATATAGATATCATATCAATTGGTAGGAGTCGAGATGCAGGAAGTTCATTGATTACCTTACAAGTGTGATAGAGATAATACTCATCGTACTATCAGGACTATCAAAGTTTGTTTGACAAAAACATGTGATATGCCTAAATATGGGCATGATGTCATCACATTATGACCATATATAGGCACATCATGACCATATATAGGCACATTATGACTATATATGGGCATACAACAGTTTTTTGTCAAAGATAATTTGATAGCCTGGACATGACTTTATTGGTTATCATGTGATTTACATTGTGATTCACTTCAGGGTTTTCCTATAAAATTCATTATCTTTGAACAATTTGATAGGATGTACCAATAGAATTTAACTTCTGATTACAAAACTACCTGCTTTTTAGTTGCAATTTTTCTTGTATGAACAAAAATTCATTAGGAACTTCATAAAGAATATACAAGCTTTCTTTTTTTGAATCCAAACCATTCCATATACTATCCTTCATTCTGTATAAAATTTGTTAATGCGCTTTTATCTGTACATTTTATCACCCACATAATACAACTAGTAAGTCAGGTATAAAGTGCATTTTGTTTAAAAATAAAGATAAAAAAAAAAAAAAAAAAAAAATTTTCAAAAAAAATGTCTTTAAAAAAAAATTTTCTATAAAAATTGTCTTGTGAGTGTCTGTGTCTACGTGGAGATTAATTATACGATTATAATTTGGCAAGCCTGAAAATACATAAAAAGTTAATCAATTAAAGAAATTTACAAAATGCATTTTGTACACTCTCTTACAGGAAATGGGGGGTTTGCACATGCCCAAGCATTTGCATCCATGGTCGGTCATCAAGTGGCGGCAGCGTACAACCAGAAGGGAATGACCTCACCGCAGAACTCGCAAATCATCCAACCCATTATAGTGATTCCACCGACGTTCAATGCACTTACCCCAACAACGCAAGCATCACACCACTTCCATCCAGCATTGAACCCACAGCGCCCTCTACTACCTAACAATATCCCAGCTGTCAGGCCTATGTTTAAGAGCTCCCCCAACAGTAGAGACAGTAGCTCGCAACGTAGCACGCCGAATGAATCTCAGGCCAGTCCATCAAGCACCATTGCACTGAACCATGACCCAATTGATACGATAGAAATTGCCCGCAAGGTGAAAGACTTTTTGTTACGTAACGGAATCGGGCAGCGGGTGTTTGGTGAATATTTTCTCGGACTTAGCCAAGGCTCCGTAAGCGACATTTTATCACGGCCTAAGCCTTGGGATAAATTGACTTTGAAGGGTAGAGAACCCTATATCAAAATGCTTCATTTCCTGACTGATCCACAAGGAAAAACGAAACTCAAGATGATAAATGCCCATCGGAAAGGTGAGAATATTTAAATCATGCTTTGTTTTTATGTAGATTTCATAATTTATTGTTTGGCAAAATATAATTTTTGTCATTAAAAAGCAAATCAGAATTTATTATATTAAATTCATGCATTTTTTATATTCAGGTGAAAACACTTAGTAAAATTACTTAATTATTAATTTTACAAATACAAATGTACCTTGAGTATTAAGTTAATGTATTAATGAATGCATTTATCTGACCATTAAAATGTCACTATTATTCCAACCGCAGGAAGAGAAGCATCGCCACAGTATTTGCCACCAACTCAATTGCCAACGTATAGTAGCGGTTCCACAGAAGAAGCTGTTAGCAATATTTTAGCATTAGCCAGGCAAGAAATTGATGCACAAAAATCGCATGAAATGTCAATAAAAAGCGAAGTAGCAAACGGCGCCCACTGTTCTCAAGCAAGTGTACGTGCACGTGAAGCTCTTCTTCAGTGTGCAGAGTTAGCCCACCAACAAATCACGGAGACCCCAGTCAGGTCTCAAAGCAATGATCCTAGCACGAGTCCACGGCACAGCATCTCAGGGGACTGCGAAGGGGAGAGCAGCTCTGGTGATGATAGTCGGGGGTTGATGCGAGTGTGGCGCAGGCACATGCTCCAGCCTCTTACTACAGAACAGTTCAGGCAGAGTCAGAACCTTAACACCGTTGACCTGTGTCAGGAGGTGAAAGATATATTGTTTAAGAGCGGTATTTCCCAGAAAGTCTTCGGTGAACTTGTTTTAGGTCTTTCTCAAGGAAGCGTCAGTGATCTTCTAAGTAGGCCTAAAGAGTGGGGGCGCTTGACACCCAGAGGTCGTGAACCATATATTAGGATGAAGCTGTGGTTAGCCGAAGAAAACAACATTCAGAAATTAAAGGAGGATTCAGCCAAGACTGGTGAGTACCTTTGAAATTTTTTTTGAGCTGTATAAATATTTTTCTTGCCAATTACATTAAATAGACATAAGTTATATCATTTTTATGTAATATTGAAATAGCCATTTTCATTTATTGGTAATCGATTAATGGTTTTTGTAGTAAAAAAGTACATCAGGGAAAAAACATGTTTCATCGAAATTTGATTGTTGTTGATAAATTATGTAATCCTTTTAATTAAGCACATATTTTTTTTAATACCCTGACAGGTATAGATGGTAACATGGATGAGGAATCTCAAATATCGTCACCAACACACTGCGGTACACTACGCCAACAAACCCCACCGATGCCAGTCACTCCACCTTTAAACCCTCCACCATCAGACTCCCCTATAGACCTACAAACAAACCAGAGCCAACCCTCAACACCGAACCCACAAACAGAATCGGAGCTATATGACATGTTTTCCCCTGAACCGCTGCCCGACCTTCCACCTGTACGCGACAAAGCTGCAACCATCGAGTACTTGGATACTTACGAACTCGCACGGCAGGTGAAAACGGTTCTGGGCATGCATAATGTAGGCCAGAGGGCATTCGGTGAAGCTGTGTTAGGCCTGACTCAAGGTTCTGTCAGTGATTTACTGTCCAAACCCAAGATGTGGTTGAAGCTGAGTATGAAAGGGCGTGAACCATACATACGTATGCACATGTGGTTAAACGATCCCAATGGAACTGAAATGGTGAAAAACTACAAACCAAAACGCAGACGTAAGTATACATTATATTATTTTTTTTTTCATGATTTATTTATAAAGTACCTTTTATAGACTGGTTTAGCATCAATTGGTATCCAGCCATAGTGCTATGATGTAGTAAGCGATTCGCAATTGTCATGTCAAGTACACCCTTAAGCTTTGCTTGAAATACTGTACATTTTAGATATCCAGTTGATAAACGTTTATAGTTATTTATTGTTAAGAAGAAAACAAAATCTTATTGGTGAAGTTAATAGTGGTGATGGGCATGATAAAAATAAACTAATTTTTTTTTTTGTTTTTTTGGCAGCTGTTGTGTTCACAGGCCAAAATTAATCTTCATTTGAAATAATTTTGAAACAATATAAAAACATCTCACCTAATGGTGCCAAAAATGTTGAATCTAAATTATTTAGAAAAAAAAGTTTTCCTGACTGATAGTTTATTATAGGTGCTAATAATATTTTTTCATTCTGTTTAAATTTATCAACAGCAAAGCGAATGCTGATGATGCCAAATAGTAATAGTCCATTGTCAAAAAGACCGCGTGTGCTCTTATCTCCCGAGGAGAAAGCAACACTCTTAGAAGTTTACCTCCAAGATCCATATCCGTCCAGTGAAGCAATGAATCGCATTGCACAGTCAACCAATCTCTCTGTTTCAACCGTAACAAATTGGTTTCACAACCATCGTTCCAGATTAAAGCGAGGTTCTGCAATAGAAGATGCCGAGGTTGGGTCGTACATGGATGCATTCGTGCGATCGGGAGGGTACTTAGATGGATCAACCTCAAGGAACGGTTCCATAGCAGATGATGAAGTGTCAATTCCAGATTCCCCCTTACCAACTATGGTCGGCAAGAACCAACATAATCAACTTGTTGTTTATCCAATGGACAGTAACGAAAAAGCCCTCGCGGTTGACAACATGAATAGTAGACATCAGACTTTGGGCACAACGTCAAACTCTGCTCAGGATATTGATGATGAACCGAAAGATTTTTCTATGAGTACGATTGAGAAACTGAAAATAAAGCAGGAGAAAGCTGACAACAGCGCAACATCAGCAACAGAATCGACAACAAAACCAACAGATATAGACACTCAAGAGAAAGAGGAACTGGTGCAGGATGAGTGGGAGTTCTAATGTGTTTTTTTATACATCACTTTGTACAAGAAAATGCTGCAAATGAAAGAAGATGAAATTACGATGATGTGTGCTTCGTTTACTGCATTTTCCCCTATCAGCTATCACCATACGCAGTATTATGTGGTTCGAAATACTTTCTTGAATTCTTTTCGATTCCTGAAAAAAAAATCTACTCTTTTGTGTTCAATATTTGAGGAGAGTTATGACAAAATGGCTAAGTTGAAGCAAAAATTGGAATTCAAGTTATTGGTATTTTCAGACTATGTAGGCCTACTGTAATCTTTAAAATGAGGGGCAATTCACTAAAATTGAATTTTTCAAGCCTTGGTTATTGTTGAGGAGCAGAAGTAACAGCCAAAGATGGTTTTCAGTGAATCACCTTCCAAAGTTATTCAAGCAGGCTTTTTGTTAATGGAATATAATACCAAAAGGATGTGGACTAATAACCTTTTGCCTTTTTTGTCCATTTCCAAAAATATAATTTTGGGACGCATTTTATTAGATATTAAATTGTAATTATAAATTATGAAAACAAAAATTGATTTCTAAGCCATACTCATAGCTCATTTACTCGATGTTGGTATGTGCAACAACTTTAGCCATTTTGCCATGACGTGCCCCATTTTAAATCTACCGATGATAGGGCTATAATGACAAACATTGAATGATTGGTCGATATAACTTACAATGAATTAGATTTGAATAACAGCATTTTGCTTATTTATACTTTTGCTATTTAGTATGATCATCATTCTTTTTTTTTGGTCATCTGTTATTTTAGTGGTTTTTATTATAGTTATAATCATTATGATTGTTCAGTAATACACAGTAATACAAGTGGATTGTAAAAGTGTGAAAAACCACTGTAGAACACTACATCTGGTGCTAATTAAAAGTTACATAACTTTACAATGAACATTTTATTTAAGGTAGATGAAAACTTTTTTTGTATTATTGTTTTGTTATTAAATCATTGTATGATATATGTTATGTCATACAACATTTTAAAAATATTAGTTACATATACTAGTAATTCTGTGCTTCATGTATAGTAACTTAAAGTAATGGTTATCAATGAAATCAAGCCTTTTTAAAACACATTTACTTTTATATCAAGTTTTATTATTTTTATTATTATTATTATTCTATTATGAATATTATTATTTTCATAAAATTCATTGTTGTCATCCTTTTTTATGAGTTTACCTAAATAATCTTTTAAACTTCTCAAAGAATAACTAATAGTATTATCCTACAATTACTTCAAATATCCTTGTGCTAATTTTAAATTGTGAATTTATACCCTTTGTAAAAAAATAAATTGTCTATAGTATTCTTTGTGTTAAGTTAAGGCGAACATCCTTGATATTTATTGGCTAATTACCAACAATGGTGCAATCAAGTTGCATAAACCGCATAGCTTACTGTAGATGTCCAACAGCAACACGGTTATTTTTTTTAAAAATTTTCTACAAAATACCTTGTTTTAATGGCAAACAAGCAATGCCAAGATTGTGAAGCTGGGATTAAAATACACTGCTTTTAACGAGTGGTTACCAAAGATAATAAATATAACTTGCGTTGAAATTTGAACTAGGATGTCTGGGTTGGGAATAGGAAGGGGATTTTAAAGAAATGCAAATTAATCGTAATAATCAATGAATTCAAATTTTTTGGCTGTTATTTAATTTAATCTCTGTCCAGATTGTCAAGTTTTCTTTGACAAAAAAACAGTTGTATACATGACATGATATGCCTATATATGGTCATTATGTTATGATGTCATGACATGATATGCCTATATATGGTCATGATGTTATAATGTCATGACAGTTGTATACCATATATAGACATGATATGCCTATATATGGTCATGATGACATGACCATATTTAGACATGTCACATGGTTTTTGGTTTGTTTTTTTTGTAAAAAAATAAGAGTTAATAGTCTGCAGCTTAAGACTGGTGCTTTCCAAAATGATTGAAAAAAAATAATAAGGATAACTTACAAGATTTTAATAAATATAATGTATACAGAGGGGTCATGCACTATTGTAAGCATTTAAAAGATTGTTACTGTAATATTGAGAGCCTTGATCATAAAGCTATGGAAATTTTTTCCTCCCACTCTGGTTCAAGATTATCCAGATCACCTTGTAGTGTCCCCCTTCAAAGTTTAAATGATCAATATTTGGAGACTTGTTTTTGTCTTTTGTAGGTTCACTTATTTATCTAATATTCTTTCATTCCTTATTCAAGGACCACATTGTATAAAGAGTAGTTACATTTCTGTTTTCATTGTCAAATTATTTTTAAATGTTTATTTTATAACTGTTTCTGCTTTTATGCTCGTAAAAGAAATATTTATGATTATGTTATATGTTACCAACTGTTGAATGTACTGTATTATGCAAATTAGGTGCCAAGTAGAATTGTATTATCATTTTTGTTTATTTCAAGTATGGAGAATTAATCATAAGGTTGCTGATAATGATTGGTGGGTTTGGTGCAAATTAATCAAGGGCTTCAGCCTTAAGGTGTGTTAGGGGAAGGGAGATCCAATAATTTATTGAGGGGAGGTATTCATTATTGAAGCAAGCACATTTACTGGCAATCTAGGGGAAACCTTTTTGGTGAATTCTTTTCCAGGGGAATTCTTTTTTGGCAAAATCCTTTTCCGGAAAAATCCTTTTCTGGGGAATGCTTTTCGGTGATTACTGAAATCTTTTCTGAAATCACTGGGGTGTTGGAATGATAACATGGATTGTTGGCAAAATGCCCACTGAAGCGCAAGTCCTAAAAAATTGTCAGTGATTAGACTGAAATATTACTTTTTCTAATTACTAGCAGACATGGAAAGTCTTTATGATGTCAAAAAAAGTCTGATCAAATAAGCTAGTGACTCTGACAGACACAAATCTGACACTGGCCATCATTTCTTGAATATTTATATTAATTTCTTTGTCCACACTATTAAGTTTTATGTGACAAATGCATTAAGCTCTGTCCACACCATCAAATTTTATGTGACAAATTTACGTGATGTGCCCATATATGGTAGTGATGTCATATTGCATCCATATATGGACATAGTGATGTCATATTGCATCCATATATGGACATAGTGATGTCATATTGCATCCATATATGGACATAGTGATGTCATATTGCATCCATATATGGACATAGTGATGTCATATTGCATCCATATATGGACATAGTGATGTCATATTGCATCCATATATGGACATAGTGATGTCATATTGCATCCATATATGGACATAGTGATGTCATATTGCATCCATATATGGACATAGTGATGTCATATTGCATCCATATATGGACATAGTGATGTCATATTGCATCCATATATGGACATAGTGATGTCATATTGCATCCATATATGGATATAGTGATGTCATATTACATCCATATATGGACATAGTGATGTTATATTGCATCCATATATGGACATAGTGATGTCATATTACATCCATATATGTACATAGTGATGTCATATTACATCCATATATGGACATAGTGATGTCATATTACATCCATATATGGACATAGTGATGTCATATTACATCCATATATGGATATAGTGATGTCATATTACATCCATATATGGATATAGTGATGTCATATTACATCCAAATATGGGCATATCACATTTTTTTTGTGACAAAATTTAATAGTGTGGACAGAGCTTAATATATGGGTATGATGTGATATCATCATGTCCATATATAGGCAACAAAATGATACTTGTCACAGAAAAATTGATACTCTAGTGCGGACAGAGTTTTATGTGCTATTTTTATTTATGATCTCCTTTGCCACTTCCAAAAAGTATTTTATGTTCACACTGCCCATCTTGCCAAAGAACCATGGCTCTCCAACGTCCCTTGCGTAATCTTTTGTAAACCTTGCTCTGTGTAGTAAAATTTAGGACTGATATAAATTAATCAATGATAAAATGTTAATTACACTGTATCTATATTGTTTATTATTTGTGCTTCCAACAAGGCTTGGTTTACCGGCCCCTGTGTAGTAATGTAAGCTTAAAGGGCATCCGTGGAGGGTTTTGTCCGGGAGGGGGTGTCTTAATGTTTAATGAGCCAGTCTAAAATAAAGATGTACATTACAAGGTAAAATTGTATTGTCATGGGGATAGAGATTCTTATTTTTTGAGATTCCAATAGTAGTAGTATTGAAGTAAGAAAAGTATTCAGGTAGAATATGTGAACTGTATCTTTATTCATCATGATATTTATGCATTTTTCATGGACTTTTAATATTCATCACATATCCTAAAAATGAAAGTAATTAGGTTAGTTTCTGTAAATTGGTCATGAAACCTCCAAAAATCATGGGATATTAACAAAATTTAAGGGTGGTGATGGAAAATAAACTTTTATATCGTAAAAATTGTACATATTAGATGTAGCAATTGTTTTTAAAGTTTAAATAGAAAAAAATAATAACAAGCTGATATGGAAAAGCTTTTCTCTGCAAATTGGCTGTATTTATATAAAAAAAAAATAAATTAATTGTTCTTGAATCATGAAAAACTGAATACCAAAGGCTTATGTATAGGCTTTGAAACTTTAAACTTGCCAACGAAAACTCATTTTACTTTCAGAATCAATTTTCTAGAATATATTATTTGTTTACTTAAATTTCTAGAGTGATGTCTGAATTGATAACATTTAAATATGAAATTGTAAACCTTAAAATGATAGAAATGCACATTCCTATCTGTAAACGAAGTGACATGTATCCAATCAGGTTTTGTATTTAATCTGGTGGAGTCAATATGGACAGAATTTAATGTTTGTGTTGAGCTTGCTAAATTGTTTGGGTTAAATATAAAATAAATTTTTAAAAACCATGCCAGTTAAAAGTGGAACATTCTCAAGTTCTGTGTTATCAGGGATAAGAACCAGTTTTGGTGTACCTTGTGCTAAATAAAACTTAATACCACATGTCTAAAAATATACCCAGCACACCTTTCCTTTAGGGAGAGGAAAGTGAAAAACAATCTCTTTTTAGTAGCTTAACAGAAAGCTACATCCCCAAACATGGATATGTTATAAGCATAATGTAATACATGTTAGTCCTGCTATGCGACTTTCTGCGATACACGGTATTACTTGCTATGATTCAGATGGCTGTTGAATACAGCGATCGCATAGAATTGTAGTCGATTACAGTATTCCTAGGTTTAGTAGTCCAAGTTTTGTGTGTGACCTGTTTGTATTGTCCGGATACCTGTCTTTGAAATGCATGCCATGAAAATAAAAAAATACCGACAAGAGTAAAATATTCAGTCATGCGTTGTTTGTGTCTTATGAAGCTATAAATAGATTAAATATTGATAGAAATAACTGATGGATGGATGGTGGTTCTTTACTAACCGCTTTCATGTCTAGGTTTACTGGGTCTATTATATATTCTTCAGTTATTTCTTTAGCGCCTTTTCAGAAATGTACTAGTACCTCTGTTATGGACAGATGAGAGAAGCTGGTACTGGTTTACTGGGTAGCTCAGACATGAAGAGACCCTTAGGGGAGAAGAAAGTTACTGTACGAGCTAGTCCACGCCTCCAACACTTCGAGACCTTTCGGTATAACAGCGCTATATAAATCTAACTACATTACATTGCACGCTACATGAGTAACACCTCTAAAGCTACGTTCACATCAAAGGCCGGATCCGGTTCGCAACCCCGACAAAAAATTGTGAGTTGCTACGTTTTTTTTAACATTGCGCACGGAACACGGTTATTCGGGTTAAGTACGTATGCGTTCGATTGGTTTGGACCAACCAAGCTTGTTGCTGATTGGTCCAAGTGAATAAAATGTACGATTTCACGATACAAACCGCTCTCAAATCCATCGGTCCGGAGTTTGGCGTCCGGATTGGAAATCGTACAAATTTGATGTGAATGGTCCTATTCTTTACCACTGAACCCACTTTACACGATTTTTTGTCCGGGAACCAGACCGGATCTGGGCTTTGATGTGAGCGTAGCTTAAACAAATGCAGACTGGGTCCCAAATAATTGCAGGTCCAGTAACAAAACGGGGGCCGCTGGGAGCACTTATGTTCCAACAATATGGGGTGTTCAAGAGTATTCAATATCATTTTGAACACTTCAGATATTTCACAAAAAGCCTGATTAATGTGGACAGACCTTAATAGCCACTGCCCAACCCAAGCAGATAAGCATATTTTTCTCTAATAAAATCATAGAGCGAAACGTTGAAATCCACAATTACAATAACCATGGAGGTATAATAATAATAATAAATTTTTTAATCAACAGAAAACCCACACATTGGGAATGGAAAAAAAAACACTGGGAATTTAAGCGACCAACTACTTTTGATCCAGTTGTCATGCAAACTCAACCTAGATACCCTGTGGCTGCCCTGTTTCTGGGATCCCAACAGCAGTTCCTCCCCCCCCCCCCCCCCAAAAACCAAAAAAAAACCAAAAAAAAAAACCTGTGCTACTGTTAATACTCAAAAAGTCAAATGGGAATTTAGGGTATAATTATAATAGAAAAAATGATGACATCACTAAGAGCCCCATCTCTGAGTATTTGTATATGCAATAACATATGAAATGCCAGACTCGGTCATTAATTAATACAATACTATAAACAGTAGAAAAAGATCAGATACGAAAACATGATATTGGTAATAATTATGTTGATAATAAGGATTTTAAATGAATATATTATAAGACCTGCTAACCTAATTGATTAGTTAATCATTCATTCATTCTACATTCTCTGATGGATTGAACTTCCCAGAAATTGATGTGAGACAATGATATTAAAATAAATGATTACATTCTATTAAACATAAATCAGGTGTTGTATTGCTATAAGAGAAAGACATCTGGGAGGCCTTAATATTAATCACTGAAGTAAAATATAAACACAGTTATAATAGAATTCCATTTTGTTTGTAATTAATTGATTCCAAGGTGTTTTTTTTCCCCTAATATATTTCATTATTGCTTGAACACGCTTGTTAATAATCGGACTGGGAATAATTTAATTCTGATATTATTTGTAGTAATGTGACATGTCCACGAAGCATGTTGATAATTATGTGAAGTTGTTAATGAACACAATCATGTGTTTTCTTCGCAAGGAATGATGGAAAGATAAATAACCATGAGGGAACTGAAGACAGCAAGATTATCAGTTAATCTAGGATATTGCAGTGAAGCATTTTGTTTGTAATTTATTGATAGCAATACAACGTCTGATTTATGTTAAATAGAATGTCTATAATATATATAAATAAAGAGTGTATATAATGTATATATATATATATATATATATAAATTTTGAGCGTAAAGAAAACATTCGCGTATAAGCATATTCTAAAATATGTCTATATAATATATATAAATAAAAAGTATATGTGTATATATGTATATATATATATAATATAATCTGTGTGGTTGGCTTAAACCAGATCATGTAGACAAGAGTGCTCAATGCAGTATATAGCAATATATAGCAGAGCAGATAGACAAATAAAACATGTAACACCGTAGTGCAATAAAATGTTGAATTTTAAATGTGTTAAACAGC
>NW_022724789.1:378634-423408 GCF_011630105.1 Anneissia japonica
TTTTGAGCGTAAAGAAAACATTTGCCAGAGTGGAAAAAAAGTTTCATTAACAGGGACTCGAACCAGAAATTTTCCGCTGTTGATGCAGATGCCTTAAACAACTGGGCCACTGGGGCTTTGTTGGGAATTCAAAAGTGATTATAAGCAATTTGATTTTTCGGTGCAGTGATTCATGGACGATGAGAGCTTGGCCTGAGAAATACAGGTGTGGAACCCCTTCCCAGAAAAAGTTTCCTAGCATTTTATGGTACATCTCTAGAGCAAGTTTCCTGATATCTCCTTATTCTCCCAGATAATGATACCATTCACTTTCACATTCCCCTCTCTCCCATCAATCCCTCTCTTTGTCCCTATAGACAGTACACCACTGCCTGGAAATTACCCACCAACAATTTTCTAATTGTTCACCTACAACTAATTATGTTATTTTTTTACATAACTTACTTTATACCAACTCAAACATTAAACAAGTTATTTTTGACTTAAATTTTTTCATTTCAAACTGCTGCAGCCCAATACGCTGGCCTAGAGAAGAACCACACAACACTGATCACAACTGTACAGGAGCAGAAACAACTTGTAACCCAGCTAGAGCGTGACCTAGCTAGCGTTAATTCACTTTCTAGCTTCTACAGAGGAGAAGGCGAAGTAAGATTTTATATTCATATTTCATAATTATTTTAAATCTTATATCAATATTTTTATATTTTTGATGAAAAGGTTTTAAACCAGTAAATTGATTTGAAATGAGAAATATAAAAACAAGTGAAGTCTTTATTATATTTATTATTATATTTTTTTTCATTGCAAATGGGCTCATGTTGTCTGACAAAAAGTATTAGAAAATAAATAAATAAATAAATAAAGTCTGATTACCCCCACCCATGACTGGCAAATACTATGGCTTTAGCCGAAGATGGTAGTACATTTCTGCAGATAATGCAATGGAGCCTAAAAAATAAATACATGGGAAACTTCCAATACTGACAGTTTATTTGGTTGCTTCTGAGTATTACATTCTCTGTCCTTTTACTATAGTCTTGTATTTTCATTGTTTATTATGTGAATTTAACCAGTGAGATCAACTACATTTTGATTTTATTTGGTTATTGTAATTTTATCACTTTTTATGTCTTTTTTAGGGACAGGCACAGCCAAATTCTGAAGCCGAAATCATTGCTGAAATGGTAAAGAATTCAGCCCCAGGTATGTGTACCAGTAAAATAATTGTAAAATGTAAGCAAAATTGTATAATATTATTGAAGTATATATCTACAAGCACTACGTAAGCACATACTTAATATCGCTTATTGCTATCCAGTGGTGTGTCTATGGATATGGGGCTTAAGGAGGTGCCTCCTTTGACGTCTCATGCTTTGTGTGTGTGTTTTTTTTTTTTTTGGCTTATCCAGTGGCTTATAATATTGGCATGGGTTGGGGGTGCTAATGGGGTGGTGGGCATTAGCTGTCAAAATTAGGTAAAGTTAGGTGATTTTCTTTTTATAGCTACTGCTATGTAAGTTTTTTGCTTAGTAAATTTGCAGTGGGGATTAAACAAGGTATTAAAAGATTAGGCTTTCAGTAGAGAAACTGAAAATTTACTTCTATTTCAAAAGGTTCATTGATTGTTTTTATTTTAATAGTTTTGCCAGTAAGTCACACAGTTCAAGAGGTAGGTGCTGTGGACTCCCTCTTGCCAATTGTGTCAAGTCAGAGGGAACGATTCAGGATCAGGAATCAAGAATTAGAGGGTGTAAGTTTACAACATTTAAAACCTCATTAATGTTGTCTGAAATCCTATGATTTATATAGGCAAACCAACCAAAAAAAAACTATCTGACTGAAAATTTAATAAAATAATTAATATAAAAATACAAATATTTATTATTATATATTATATTTTCCCTAAGGTTTCTGATATTCTGTATGTCTCTCTCATCCTGTTAGGTTCATATTTATTTTTGTGCCTTTTCTTGTTACTTCTGTTATAATCAATATTCATTTCAATAGTTTCAATTCCACATTAAAATACGGATAAACAATTATTTACAAGGAAAAATCAACAGTGTTGATAATGGGTCCCCAAATCTATCAAAGTAGGGTCCCCAAAATACTGGATGCAAAACACATTGGTGAACTGGTTGATTGATGGTTTGATTGGTAGATTAAATGATTTATAAGTTGGTTAATCAGTTGGTTGATTGATTGATTGATATATTGTTTAATGGCTTGATTTATTTATGGATAAGTTAATTGGTTGATTGATTATTTGATTGATGGATTAATAGATGAATTGATTGATTAATTATTTGGTGATAATTTGCAGGAAAATCAACAGCAGCAGAAACAAGTTTCTATGCTACAAAATGAAGTGGACACACTCAGATCTGACAATGTCAAGCTCTATGAGAAGATTAAGTTTCTACAGAGTTATCCAACATCCAAGGTATCTATTGCTATCATTATTTTTTTTATATTATGTAAAATATAATGTATGTAACATTTTTGAAAAATTCTTTGGTTTTCATATTCTTTGATTTAAGGTTCCAACCAATTAAATTATATTAATTTAAAAAAAAAATAAACTCCTTAAAATAAACTACTGACTAGGGAATCATTAAAAGCTGTTTTCTTTAAACCTACTTGGCTGATATCAAATGAATTAAATATTCATAACTTAGTACTTAACCAATTCTCATCAAATAAAAATTTTTTAATGGTTGATACACATGAAATGAGAAACCCCAAAAAACTCAATTTTGTGTCTACTGCCCACTTGTGGACAGGTAGACACTTTGCTACCATCTCTCCCGTAATCTGTAAGAGTAAATCCGGTTGCAGGAATTACGGGATGTGTCATAAGCTAAAGATAGAACTGAGCAGTCTTCTAATAAGTAAGATACAAAATATGATGCCATGCCTAGACCTGTCCTAGAAAGAACTACAAAGTCACCTGTTACTTGTACAGCATGTGAATTGCCAATACAGAAAGCGTTGATAGGTTTTTTGTTAAAAGTAACCAAAAAAAAAAATATATATATCAAACAGCAGGCACATGCTCCCGCCGGGAGCCTACTTTTAATATTACCAACAGACAGGTTCTTGCAAATATAATATAATGCTACTATTTATAACTTTATATGTTACTATTGATATATAACAGATATATAACTTTAGATAATACCTATCGTTTACTTATAGCCGTCGGCTAAGTACGATGAGACTGAGAGTCGATATTCCAGCCAGTATGAGGAGAGGTTGGATCCATTTAGTGCCTTTGGGAAGAAGGAACGACAGCGCAAATACATGAATCTGACGCCATATGATAAAGCAACGCTGGGAATGGTGAGTTGTTACACTAAAACTTGGGTCTCTTTTATTCCAAAAAAAAAAAACTATTGTAACTCTAATGTCTGTAAAATAATCCTATCCAGGTGTCTTAATTCAATCACCTTTAATATATTTCGGATGTACATTTCCATATTATCAAATATATGTACAAAGGTAAATTAAACTATGGAATTTGAATAGCTTGGTGGTTAAGATGCTAGTCTTCCAATCTCACTGTCCTAGGTTCAATTCCAGTCAGTGTTGCAGGATTTTGTTTTCACAACGAAAACAACTCAACTCCCTAAACCTCGTATTGAAATTTAGTTTATGTTTGTGTGTGTGTATATCTTGTGAAAGGGATTTTCACCATAGGCGTAGATCTCGGGGGATGGGGGATATATCCCCCAATATATGAAAAGGGGGGAATGGTCCATTGTATTTCTCCCCCCCCCCCCCCACATTTTTTTTTAATATTTTGATTTTGACTATGTATGGGATAAAATGGAGTTTTACACATTTCAAAAGACTGTCACAGAAATAATTGCACTGTCTTATGCGCTTACAAAGATGAAAATTATCATATTGTATTGATGTTGATAACAAAATTATTTTATCTGGTACCAATCTAAGCTCTTCTTTCCTTAGATGTTAGATGTGCTTGCAAAGCAAGCCACATTTTAACACTGAAGGGTGTGTACGACATCAGTAATTTTATGTCAATTCCAAGAATTTTTAATCATCCCCCCCAATGAAAAATACTTTTCTATGCCACTGATTTTCACCTACAAGTAGGACAGTGACATGACTTTTCGTCTTTTGTATTGTTTCTGATTTTATCATGTAGAAGGCATCCAAATATCAGATTAGCTGGAAAGGTCACCCTCTATAAAGATGGTTGAAATAAATCAATAAAAATAAATTCGCTAATTACAATCATTGGTGCATGTGTTGTATGCTTAAATAAATAAAATTAAATGTTTATGTACAGTTGTAATGTATTAATATTGGTATTATTATTTTTTCAGGGTCGTTTTATCTTGTCTAACAAGGTAGCTCGTACAATTGCTTTCTTCTACACTGTTTTCCTGCACTGTCTGGTGTTCCTAGTGTTATATTATCTAGCATACACATCAGCCTGCAAAAGAGATATGGCATCCGAGTGCGTTCAGAAGTAAGTTTACAGTGCATGTTAGTAGTGGGGTATGGGTATCTTAGGGTGGGGGTGGGGTATGGGCTGTCTCTTATACACATCTAGATGTGTATAAGAGACAGGGGGAAGAGAGTGGAAACCCTCAATTATTTAATTGTGGTGGTGGGACAAGCCCAACTGAACCAATATCTAAAATCAAAGTTTGGGCTTTTTTTTGGGTAGACATTCCACCTCACCCTATGTTCAACTGTGATTAAGATACCTTGATTGTGAATTTTTAGCTCAGTGGTTACAAGCAAAAATAAATGCAGGTTGAGTGATGGTTAACTGTTTGTCCTAGGATTGTACTGTAATACTTTTGACAAAGACATTTCTAAACCAATCCTAATTCCAATATTTGATTCTTTTCCTTAAATTTACCTTTTTAATTGGACAGATATTTTGATTATGGAATATTTTTTTTATTTCTTTATAATTGTTTAATTGTCTTCATTCCTATTTAAAAAGCATGCTTCACTGTGACCATGTTATAGAAAACTAAATGGAAAACTAAAAATGTTGTCTGTGATTAGCTACCAAAAAGTATGTTTGGGTTTAGTAGTTTGTAAGAATGAATACTTGTAGATGTTCTTTCTAGCCAATGAGGCTCAAAGGTGCTGATCTAAGTAAAACAAAATTGTTACTGTTTGTGCAAGTATATCTGTAATTCAATAGTTGATATTATATAAAGTAATACATAAACATAATTATAATTATAACAATGGTGATGTTCTCCCTGTATTTAAAGTTTTTTTTGTTTTTTTTTTACCACTGGTTTATAAAGCCTCTTTAGTAGTGTGGAATAAAAATTTAAACTACTGTATTGTCCTTTTCAATTCCCTGATTTGATATTCAAACTGTTCTAGTCATTAATCTACATTACTTATTATAAGATAATATGGGAATTTTTATAATAATTATTATTTTTATTAGTTATTTTAACATTATTTATTATACTGTAATATTTTTTGTACAGGTAAAGCATGCATTTTACTCATACACAATCTTTAGTTAGTGATGTTCAATTAATATTCTTCCCATATTTTTAGAATGTATTTAAAAATTACCTTTAGTGCAAATGAAGGCATTGTATTGTAATTATGTAGAATTGTTGTAAAAGACCAGTTACCATATTTTTTTCTAAAAGCATATACCAATTTGAACCATTTTATTTCGAAAATGTAATGCTTTATTATTTACAAATAAAATAGTGTAATATTTACAGTCACATTTTGTCTTTGTTGATTAACTCTATTGAGCAGTGGCTCCCAACCAGAACATTGGTCAGGGACCAGGAACAAAAAATCCCTGGCAGGATTCACAGGAGTGGTTTTATGGCTTAGTATGGCCCAGATTGTGCTTAAACCACAATATTAGGGATTGGCAATCAAATTACAAGTTATCTTTGATACGACAGGTTTCAGGGCTGTCCAAGTCAACACTGACTCTGTTGCAGCAACATTATGAGCTTACTCAGGTTGTTTTGTGTTTTGACAATTTCTAGATGATCTGTATTTCTTTTTGGATGAATATAACTTCCAGAATTTATATGGCGTCAATTCTAAACTAAACATTACTCTTTGGATCCATAACTTGGCAAAGTGGCACGAAGTGCAACATTTCCCTTCCAGGGGAGTACACTGCGCCAAAGAGTACAGAAAACAGCAAGAGACTCTAGTACTGTACACTTGTTGTAAGTGTAAACAAAACTATACTTTACGCAGCTATTGGAGGATGCCCGCTGTCATTTTTATGCTTTTATTACCCAGTACTGCACCATTTTTTGTTTTTCTGTTTTCCACATGATAAAGCACTTTCGTAGAGGATGGTATTATCATACCATTGAAGTGGACCGCACTTCCAGTAAACTTGTACATAGTTGGCGCACAACTCCATCATGATTTTCCATTGTAACGAGGTGACTGAGTTATTTACAAATGGGACTATACTCTCTTCCTGTTTCTATACTCTTCGACTACACACAAATACCATATACCAGGTAATATCCTAGGTAAAGAAAGCGCTCCTGGGACTGAAAGGCAAGCATTTTAAACACCAAGCTACAAATGCACTCTTTCTACAACCCCCATAAAACCTCTTCTTTACTGCATGTTTCTCTGGAGGGACCTTCCTTGGGGCATCTGCAAGATTGGCCTAAGTTCTATTAAATGCTTCATGTCAATGGATCGGTCTCTGAGTAAGGATGACCGTTCTGCATTTCTATGACATCATCAAACTGTTGCAGATGGAACTTCATTACTTGGTGGTTGGACATCACTTTGAGAGCGATGTAACCAATTATGACCTCAAAGACCACAAAACCCAGGAACACAATGTGGACGGCACGTTCTACAGGAAACGGCATTGAACCAATAAGCAGTATAAATGCGCAGAGTGGAAGCTGAAGAACTAATGTCAGGAGCCAGAAGCCAGCCAGCTCAGGAACCTGAAGATAGAGAAGATAGTAAAAATATAGTATTGCATTACATTTATCAAAGTTACTTTATATTTTTGCATTCCCTTACTGCATATCCAGGTTACGTCTTTGACTGGAATGAACATGTGACAAGCACTGTACAAAACATTTTTTATTTTCAATAAATCTTAAATCTAAGAATGCACTTTATAAAGGTGATTTTTTAATCATTATTAAAAGAAGTCTTCCAATTAATGACCACCGCCAATTATAGACCACTTTCCATTTACAATTATTTTTCTAATTGGTCAAAGCTGAAAAAGGCCATAAAAACCCTGGTCCACTGAACGATATATAGGAAAAAATTTACAGCATGGATTTATTTCAAAAAGTAGTTACTTCTACTTTTCTTGGTGTAGAATAATAGGACTACTGTACCTCAAATCATCCACCACCTCAGAAAGTAAATTTTAATACTTCCTCGCAAACCTTGTTTATTTGTATTATACAGGTCTCCCGTTAATTAAAGATCCCTCCAATTCCTAATATCTTATTATTCTACTTTTAGAGATCAAATCTGCAAGATTATGGAAACTCTGTTCCCAGAAGTGGTCTTTTATTGGAGGGAGTCCTGTATACTGTATTATGTTTAAGAATTTGTTTGTATTATAGAGAAAATTCTAAATTGTATTATACTAACACGTTCTTGAAGATTGCCAAGGTAACCAAGATACAGTCTCATAACTTCTGTTCCAGACATGATGACGTATACTGTGATGTAGATGAACTGGTTGATCTCTTGCAGGTACAAGAACTGGAAATACATTTAATCAGAATTAGTCACATAAATCATGGTGGTAAGGTACGCTTTGTCTTAGAACATCACCACGATGACCTCCGCTACTGCTGTGCTCTCAGGTTGCAGCTGCAGATACAGAAATGTTTTGCTGAGGCGGCCAAGTGGCAATTGAGGACCTAAAATCCAAGAGGACGGAACATATGTTCCAAATATTAGGATTGGGGTGTTCTCTTGCTTATTGTGAAGTCCAGGTGGCTACCCCCCCCCCCCTTTTCCCTCTCCTCTCCCTACCCCCGAAAGCTTTGGAATTTCAGCCATTTTAATCAGTTATATAATGATAATGACTTGGTGAATTTTTGGTTCCATCCTATAATGAGTGAATTAGGTGACATCAATGTTGAGTATGAGGTCTATATTATAATTTAGTTACCTTGAGGTCCAGCATAACAATGCAGGTTATGATCCAGAAAGGAAAGAAGAAAACGTTGAAGTATAACGCCATCTGTAGTGGCAGGCTAGTGACTATCTCATTACCTGTAAATACATAATTTTAAAGACGTCATTCAGAAAGCAGAACATTTCTACACTTGGTTTTGTAGTTCAGCATGTCCCCACTGGGATTTCCAAGAGGGTATTAAGCCCAGACCCCCACCACACCCCAATTGATGGGGGAGTCAGCCATTGAATCCGCCACTGAATAGGGCCACTGTAAAACATCAATCTGTATAATGGAGTGCATTAACCGGCATTATATCACCCAAAATTTTATTTATTTTGTTTCTTTGAAATTGATGTACAGTGTATGTACTGTATTATCTTCGAAAGGCTTCTATTTGAGGCTACTTTTGCAAGATAATGAGGGGGCTACAATTTGAGATTGGCTCCACTGGGCTTCAATTCAAGGTTTTATGGTATGTCAATATCTGCAAAAAAAAAAAAAAACTGCATACAACATTAATGTTGTCAAGAGCATTATTCTATTGACCTGTACCAAGTTTGCTGTCAAAATATATGAAATATTTGGAAAAGTCATGCTGCACCAAACCACTATAGTACTACTACCTGTAAAGTTCAATTATTATTTATTCCATCAAACTTGCAGTTAATAACTGAATCACTTTGAAGTTAAAAAATATTGTTGTCTGAACATACATAGTCCTGTATGTATCTTATTATGTATTTTCTTAAATTTATTTAATTTTTGGTAGGCTGACATACTGTACATAATACAGATGTTAATTTATTTAAAGTCTGTTAATTCATATTTGTATTCTGTTGTGATATGTTTTTGTAAACATACCAATTATTATTTAATGCCATCGATACAAAATAAAATAAAAATAAAATACAGCAGAAAAAGGCAATAAACAAACAATAGTTAAAAACATTTGATATTAAAATGGCAGACCTACTGTACATTGTCCAAATAAATAAAATAAAAATACAATACAGCAGAAAAAAGCAATAAACAAACAACAGTTAAGAACATTGATATTAAAAGACAGACCTACATAACAAATAAGATAGTATAATACATACTCCAAGTATCGAAATGCACGCCATCGTGTCGGGATTCAATATTTCGACAATAATTATGTCATCATCAGGAATAAACAAATAATGACCTTGCATTGACAAAAAGTACAATTGAGTATACATATAAAATATATTATAAATATTAAATAAAACTGAAATACAATTAATAATAACAATTAATTATAGATCTGGACCTAGTTAATAAAAAGTAAAAAAATATAAAATGCCTTTTTTATAGCCGAAATTAAATTATTTAATAAGAGACAATCAATTAAACAATCAAATTTCAATAAAAAAATATAAAAAAAATAGGCCTAGTAGTACTGTAGAAGACTCAAATACCTAGGCCTACTTAGGAAACAGAAAAATTATTAGATTTTCACTCTTTAAAAAAAAAAAAAGTGATGAGGGACGGTGGGTTCTTTTTTTCTTTAATCGGAACAATAGAATATTGCTGTTTTTTATTGATAAGGGAGGGACTGTTTAGTATTTGGCAAGAATATTGTAAAAATATTGTATAAAAGCAGGTTTAATTTAATTTTTTTTAAAGGAAGTGTATTTCCAGTCACAAAATTGCATTGTTTTTTATGTTGTTGAAACAAATGATGCGGCAAACAAATTTTTTTTATTCCCGTATCAATATTTCCCAAATTTTTTTTGTGGACGGGAGTGATAATCTAACAATTTTTTTATATGTGCCTTACTTTACTCTAGATTTATAGGCAAGCCAAGGCCTTTAAAAATATATTACCCTAAAACCTGGCTAAGGTAGCTGGTAATTGGTGGGCTCTGGCGTGCCCAGGCCCGGCCTACTTTCTAGGCTACATAAAACAGGGCTAGGCCTAGCCTAGTTAGGCCTACTATTACTAAGGTAGGTATGTTACAAAAAAAATCAAATTGGTTGGATGTCTACCATTTTCATAGCACAAAATCTACTAAATGTTACAACATCAAAAACGTTTTCAGAATTAAATTTGGTTGCTTGGTTGATTTTCTATGATTTTTTTAAAATTTTAATTTTGCTGAAAATTTGGCTACAGACATTATACAAATTGTGTGACCTTTTTCATTATCTGCACCATTAAAACATCATAACTTTTTTTTTTTTCACGTCACGCTTTGTAACGTACCTAACTAAGGAAAGGCCTAACGCCTAGCCTAGCTAGTTAGCATATTACCGGGTCTTAATAGATGGTGCTGCCTTTGATCTCTAACCCCTCTAACTGGAAACACAGCTTCAGTAAATGATGTTAGTTTTTGTCGCATATAATCTGCAGCCATCATCAAAATTCACTGTTTTGCTCTTCTTGGGTTTGTTTTGTTTTTAGCTAGCCAGAAAGCGACATCTCAACACCTCGCGACGATGCAGGCGCTATAATGGATGTGCTGTTTTGGTACAGAGGGCAGCAGACACATAAACTGAAGCTTCTGCAATGTGGGTTGACGCGATTTGACGGAAGTTGACGGGGTTGTCGCGATTTGATCGTGGAAACAAAGATTAGATTTGCTGATCGAGTAAACATGGCAGTCGCGGAGCAAGAAGGAGTGAAACTAGAATCCGAAGATGCTGGCAAAATTCGCTGTAATCTGGTCATGGTTGATGGTGAATTTCAGGAATTTCTAAATTCAAGAGACAACAAAAAGACAAAAGAAACAGAAAAATTTGGAATGCGTGTATTTGAGGCCTACTTGGAATCTCAAGGAATGAACTTGGATACGGTATTGACGGATCTAAGCCAAGGAGCCTTGGATGAAATCATTGCGCAGTTTTACCCGTCTGCACGGACCAAAAGAGGTGCCTATTATTCTAAAAGCTCTATCATGCTTATTAGATTTTCTCTGGCTAGATATGTGATGAAGCTAAAGAAGGTAGACATAACTGACAGTTTGCAGTTTCCTAAGGCATGTATGTCGTTCAAGGCAAGTGTTAAAAAACTTGAAATGGAAGGTAAAGCTGCAACAAAGCATTATGACCCAATTTCCGATGAGGACATGAGAAAAATTCAGGCTTCCTTAGATATGGACCATAACGTTGGTCTTCAAAGGAAAGTGTTTATTGATATGATGTTGTATTTCTGTAACACAAACAGAGGGCGAGACTCATTGAGATTACTGCAACCATCGGATTTTATCTTTCTAAAAAGTGATGATGGACGTGAATACGTTGAACTTTGTGATATGGAAACAACCAACCACAGATTTGATAATGGATGCAGGCAAGGAGGACAAATGTTTGAAATTCCAGGCCATCCGCGATGTCCAGTAAAGAGTCTAAAGAAATACTTGTCTAAGTTAAACCCTGCTATAGACGTTCTGTTTCAAAGACCCACAGCAAAATTTGTTGAACAATCTCCAACATGGTATGACAATGCCGTGTTGGGAGTAAATAAAATTGGCACACTGATGAAGGATATCAGTGAGGAAGCAGGGTGCACGACAGTATACACCAATCATTGTCTTCGAGCAACGGCAGTTTCTAAGGCGGATTCACTCAAATATGCCGAGATAATAAAAATGGCCGGTTATATGCCCGAAGACTGCTTTGCGCATTACTCAACTAGGCCTATAACAAACGAGAGGAATATAAGTATGTCGTTACCTGGGATAAAAAAACAATATAATTAATGTTTAAACAAAACAGTAATTATGATGCCCTACCCCGACTGTTGGCCTATACTGTAGTAAGGGCTGTGCAAGGAATATATGCTCCATGCAAAAATTTGGCTTAGAAATCTGTCTGCGCATTTAAGAAAAAATGGGCCGCTTTCCTCACAGATTTTGCCGAAAATTATGCTTTGGCCCACTAATAATATACAAACAATGTATTATGCAATTATTATGATTATGCACACCTATTTTCCTAGCGATTTTCGGCACAACTTTGGGTTTTTTAGGTATCATCTGCTCAATTAAAAACCTTTACAGTATCATAGTATGGATGCCCTATCCTACAGAATTATTAGTTTTTTTAATATCACAAATTGTATATCTAATTTTTTGTATAGTAACAGCAGGCTGGTCTGGCTGGTCCCATTACAGTGGGGAAGCCTTTGGTTGCCAATTGTCATTGATAAAAAGTTGCTGTACGCAAGGGTCACTCAGTTCCAGCGGGGGAATTTTCCCCCAGATAATTTTCATGCTCTGGGCCCCCCACAAAAAAGAAGAATACCACAATTTGTCAGGGAGAAAAAAAAAAGTGTATTTTCTACATATCAGTAGACTATCTATAATTTAAGCCTCTGAAACCCCTAAATTGTCATATTTTTTTGGAACTTTTCCCCCTAAACCTTTTTCCAGATATTTTGAGCGACGCGAAAAAGCCCACTGCAAGCCACCCCAGAGTATTTCACCCCTGAAATTTTACCTTGCGGCCCCCCCTCCCCAGATTTCAGAAGCTGACACTGCCACTGCATAGAAATACTCAATTATTACATACAAAAACCACTAATTAGCTTTTTTAGGTACTTTGGGCTTTTTCCCGAAAATCCTGGGTACTGGGAGATTGCATGTTGGAACGTGTACTTTGGGTAGCTCAAATGTACAGATACTGTATATAGTGTAATAATTAATAGCAGCAGTTGAACATTTATGGGTCAGTTTTTCTTGGGTTTCACAATAACTTATAAGTACTGTACTGTAATTGGACAAGCCTAAATAGGCCAGTAACAAATCTAACCAAATGTTTTGTGAAGTCCGATGGAAAACTCATTGTCCTGGACAATGTGCAGACCTATTTATTTATGGGTCTAAGCCTAATGATATATTTCTTTAGTATTTTAATCTATTCCATTGCAGAAGATCAAAGCAGCCACAGCCAAACAGGAAAAAGAAGCATTGATGAGGAGGTAACTAGATTAATAATAATATATTTTCCCTTTGAATTTTTTTTTTCTTGTACAGTAATTAATGTTAAACATAAATAAGCAGTTAGAATAGTTGCGTATCACTTAGTGGAAATTTATTATACGAAGGTTAAATTAATGCAAGAAAAAAAATCGTGAGGGCCTGCAATGCCAGAGGGATTTTTTTTGAATGCATTAATCTAACCTAAGTATAATAAATTTCCCCTAGTGTATATTAGGCACTATTCTAATTGCTTTGTAAGTCAATCGCTGTGCGTTAATGTTAGTTTTTTAATCAAACTGTTGTGGTAGTCGATGGTTGCTATAGTGATATGATCAGTATATTTGTGCGCGTATTACATTTAGCTTTGTTTGAAGAACTTGTCATGAATTTACTATTTTGATAGACGTTCATAAAAGAAATAAAAAATTTGTTAAGCATTTGAGAGAATACAGTATTGTAATCCTATTTCGGTTGGTGCAGACAGGTAAAATTGTGTGATGATTTCACTTACTGTAGGCTTACGTATCGATCTAGGCTAGGCCTATTGCACAGGCAGAGTAATCACTGAACAACCAACAACGGCAAACATCACTTTATATGGATTTATGATAGAGTCTATAGCAACCGTTCTACAACCGTCAGTTTGATTATAAAAGGCCATAGAAAAGGTGATGGACATCACAACTGACTTATAAAGCAATTAATTAATTAATTAATTAATTTTGTACACTCTATATGAAGTAGAAGCCTATAGGAACCATTATTTACTTAAAAAATTGCCTTCAGCACTGCAGGCTTCAAGCAATTTTTAAAGGAAATAATGAATCCTTCGTCGTTGGCCATTTCCTACAGTGTGCTCAAAACCTGACTATAATTGCCTAATATAAGCTATAAGAAGACCATTGTTTTTGTGTTATAGAACTTTTCCTTTAAAATATTGTAAGTTTAAGACAGACAGATATAAAGTACATTACTTTATTGTCACATCAATAAAAATGCAAGACTGTTCCTTGTTACAATAACATAAAAAATACCCAAGAAAATACATACTGTACAAAAACAAAAAGTCAAAATACAATATGTGCAAACATTACAATTTAACATAAAAGAAACATTACATATAAAGAGGAGGCCATGAGAACGAACATTATTCCGAATAAAGAGTGGGAGGCCATGATTAAATCATGACTGTCCTCTCTTTATTTGTAGTAATGTTCGTTATAGGTTTATTCAAATATAATCAGTGCATCTGTTGATTGAAATTTAATAAAGATTAAAATTTGAATTCATTTATTATTTATTGCAATTTATGTCCACTTAAAGATTAAAACTTGGATTTATAAATTAATTAAATTTTTTAATGCAATTAATGTTATTACTGAAAGCATAAAAATATAAAATTATTGGAAATAGTTAAATTTAATAATGAATTATTGCACAAGCAGAATTATCTGACAATTTTATTAAAAATAGGCGAATTGCTGATGGAAAAGAACCTATTTTGTTGTGACTAATAGATACCAGAATTGCAAAAAAAAAGTAAGCGCTATACAGTAGTTTTTGTGAAGCACAAAGAGTTACTGATTTTTCCTTCCTTTCTTAAAATCTTACCCAGGACAAGAAGGAAGAAGACGTGTCATCAGCATCAACGTCGACCATCAACACATTGAACCAGGATGAAGAAGGATTATTTGCTGCAACAGTTGGTGCAAAACTGAGATCACTTCCCCCCAAAAAGAAGGCAAAGGCACAAGTGAAAATTATGGAAACCTTGTTCCAAATTGAATGGGAATCTGATTAAAGCCGGGTAGGGTGGGTGGGTGTTGTATGCAGGCTCCTACCCCAAAATGCATTGTTGAGTTAGTTGTTTTAAAGTTTTAAATTTTAATACAGTTGTATTGTTGATATGCGGAAAAAAATATTATTGAGCACGAGGCTCAGTTTTTTAAAATAAATATGAAAATATGTGAATATGTTTGTTGATTTGTTTCCAGTTGTTTAACAAGAAGTCTTGGGGGCCCAGGGACAAAGAGAGTGCTGGGGGCCCTATGCATTTTAGTAATCGGTTACAGTTGTCAAGAAAGTGGCTGAATGGCCCCTTCACAGTAGATTGTCAAACAAGACCGTAGCCTGCTACTACTATGATTTGATTTTTCTATATGAATGCTGGTACTACCTTCACTTCCATATTTGGAACTACAGTATTCCACTTTCAGTTTGTAGTGGAGCTGACCATAGAACAATTATGGGTTGGGAATTGATATTGTATTAATGAAGAAAACATTTGTGAGTTAAAAACCTGGGATTAGAATGTTTTAATTTGCTAGTTTTGGGTCTCTTCTACTAATTAAACTGTTGTAATGACAAGGCTTTGTTAAGGAAGTACAGTAATATTCATAGTAGGAAGCGGACCTTTTGGGCTAGTTAAAAATCTTTCTTTTCTGTGGATACCCCACCAATGTGGGGACATTGTTCTTCCTTGGGATCCAGATAACAAAAACTTATTTCATACAAATTTCAGTAGTTGCTCCTAGTTGCTACGGAAATTTTGCCTAATTACGGACATACAGAAATATACGAAAAAATTACAGAATTTATCATAGGCCTAGACACAAATAAATACAGGTCTCCCTCCAAATAAAGACCACTTTTGGGACAGGAGTTCCATGGTCTTTAGCAGCTTTGGTCTCTAATTAGAATAATAGATAATTTAGGATGGGACCACAGAAAAGTGGTCTTTAATTGGAGGGTTCTTCAATTAGAGGGAGCCCTGTAAACTTTTCCATCATGATCTTTGGTTACATTGTTCCAAGACAACTCATTTGTCAGATTACTGTTAAACTATAGTGAATACCAAAAAAAAACTTTTATTCTGTACCAGTAATTTAAGCAACCCATGCAGTTTGAACTCAAAAAAAAATATTTGGTGCTACAGAAATTTTGTATTTACTATGGATATATGAAGACTGGATTTAATGAAATGCATTTTACTCTTTGAGAAGTCTGTAGTTATTCAAGTTTAAGTCTAGACCCTGGATGAAATCATCAGACCTCCCTGTCGCACCACAGGCACAACCCCTGCTATGTTGTTCAAGGCAAAATTTAAGAAAGCGAGAAGGGAAGATGATTAATAAACACATGTCAAGTTTGACTAATTTGCAGGCGTGAGACTTTTGTTCTAAAAACATCTCCCCAAAAAGGGGGCGGGGGAGTTGTCCGGGGCATTCCCATTTCCCACCACCTCCTAAATTTTTTTCCCTATTTGCAACTTTAAGTCACAGTTCAAGACCTATTTGCTTTCCGAAGGTTTTCACATGCGTTGCGCCTTTGATCTTGTTTGGAATTGGCGCCATATAAATTTGTGATATTATTTTATTATTATACCTGGGAATGCATTATTGCCCGACTTTATGTTTATATTTACAACTGAATATCTGTTAGGAATCGCACATTTTTTATTGAGGATGCATATTTCTGCTGTCCACGATCGAAAATAGAAAGCCAAACCAACATACACTGGTGTAGTGCACCATTTATTTGTGTTCAAATGTGTAATAACAAACCAATCCTACTTAAGTGCATTAGATGATAAATATTTAGTGAGAGAGCTAGAAATTATACATATATTTTTTATTATAGGAAATTTTACATTTATGCGCAGGTTTTTAGTCCGTGAGCGTGAGACAGACCTCAAATATGTGAGTCTCATGCTGAATGCGTGAGCCTTGACGTGTATGTTAATAAAGCAGTGAATTTAGTCATGCAGTAATTCCATGCACTAGATGGGAATATTGCACTTAAGGAAGATTAATTTATGCATTAATTTCCTGAGGGCCCAGAGGCAATTTGTTCATGCGTCAATCGATCCTTTGTGTAAGCCATCTTGATTATATGCGAGGATCATAATTAACTGCTGGCCTTCACTGTGTCGTTCTCTAGAGTAAAAGTGTAGATTTTAAATTCATACATTTGTCTTTGTATAAAATGGGCATTCTGCTGGATGTACAGTATTGCATATTTTTCCACAATCTATCAAAAGAAACCATCATCTTTTTATTTTTAAAGATAATTTCTTTATTCATATGTTCATTTTTCAATCTGACAGAAGCCAGAACAACTCAATAATATTATATACACTGTATAAACATTAGCAGTTATCTTCAATTGTATTTTAAAAAACAATAAAATAAATGGACACTTTTAACAATTACTTTATTAAAGACAATGAGAAAAAAAAATGCACATGTATAGCATGGGTGTTAAAACCAACATGGTGGATAATGATTACTACTCCAACACTCACAGTAACAATCTTTCATAATTTAAGAATACCTTATGTCAGCAAGATTATGCTAAAAGCCATTTGGTAGCTAGTGCCTGTTTTCACGGTCAATCGACATAAACCTATGTTGTACGTTTTCTTGCTGATTGACCTTGATATGGGCATGCGCAGTTCAAACTACAAATTAGCTTTTCCATTTAGGTTACAGCTAAATAATATATGTCGCCCTCTATGGATGTGATTTAATGCAAAGTTTCCAAACCTTCCGATTCGATCGGGAGCCTCCCGAATTTTTATGCTATCTCCCTGTCTCCCGAATTCGTTTAAATTTTCATGAATTCCAAAAACTAGGCCCTTACTAGGTCACATGAATGAAAAACCCAATAGTTATCTTATAAATTACGTTTATACACCTCGAAAGACGTTAATGCTATCAGAGTATTTCGATGTTGAGAGTGCTTTTCACTAAATGGTGAGAATGGGGGTGCCCTTCACCTGCAAATTCTCCCATCTCCGGATTTTTTAGGTCTAGGGGCTAGAATGTCTGTTAATGCAAACATGGGTTCAATTCAGATGTTGATGCTGAATCTAGGGTGAAGTTCATCTTAATCATTGACCCCCCCCCTAATTTCACTGTTCCCTGCCCTCAGAGAGGTAGTGTCGAGCCTAGAACACATTCTTCCTCAGATCCTGTAGTAACTTCATTGATGGTGAACATTCTTTTATTCATTGGACTCAAAACACCAAAATTGTTATTGCACAACATCTTGTGAGTATTTGTAACTTTACATTTAACTGTCGGGAAGCGAACTATTTTATTAAGTTTATATTTTTATTTATTAATCTATAATTTTAACCTGTGCGGATTTATTTGTAATCCACTGTAAGGTGATAAGGTCGTGTTGCTTTGTAACGCGCTCAATCGGCGTAGATGAGAGAGACGATTGCAGCGTGATGGTTAACCCTGGGTGGCAGTGAACCTCTCGTTGTTTGGTACATTAAGACTGATTTTGGTTACCTTTACTGGAACTGAGGAAGCAGGGAGTGAGATGCTTGTTATTGTATAGTGTAATTAGAAGTTACATTTACAAGAATAGAGGAAACCTTAGAGGCATTACCATAGGTGGTGGCGCATTATATTTCTCAACGCTGAATCTGGCCCATGGTTATTTCCAGGTAACAATGCATGACCAGGCAATTGAGAAGACAGCTTTCAGGGTACTCTGGGGTTTGTTTGAATTTACCAGGATGCCGCAGGGTTTAACAAACAGTCCTAGTACCTTCCAGCTGATTATGGAGTTCATATTTGGGGATATGAACCTAAGTGAGATCATTTTATATTCAGACAATATTTTGATATTTTCTACTACGTTTGAAGATAGAGGCTAGATAGAGTGCTGACTTGACTGGAGAAGAATAGCCTAAAAGTGAAAGGGAAGAAGTGCAATATGCTGAGGCTGGAGGTCAAGTATTTAGGACATATCGGGAGGAGGGGAAGCTAAATTATATTTACGTTTGATAAAAACCCATACTGATTGAATGTAAGGGAATTATGCAAGACTTTAGGGCATAACCAAACCCAGATATTCTGGCTATCACCCTGCCGGTAATGGCCAGGTAGAATGACTAAACAGAACTCTTCGTTCGATGCTAAGAAGTGTTACTCCAGGGGAAAGAAAAAGGTGGCTGGAGTCGGCCTCAATCCGAGATCATACAGCAAAAAGAGAGAGTGAGTGAGGCAAAGCAAAAGCTTAAATATGACCTTCATCATAGAGCCCGACCCCTTAGCACATTTGCTGAAGGTGATCAGGTATTCATATGTGATCAGAAGAAACGTGGGATAATCGTGAAAGCAGTAAACACATCTCGTTCATACGTTATCGAGATGGAAAACTGAGTCCGTAGAAACATACCACAGAGACATATTTCCGACTAATGCGCCTGTAGTCTTAAATCGTGACTTGAACGAATACAAGAGCGAAGTTGATATACCAAGAGACGAAACCATCGCACCTACGGTTACTCAAGGTGCGAGACCACTGACGCTCGAAGCACGCGTGCAAAACGACATCGTTAGGACGCGTAGTGGTAGAATCATCAAGCCCCCAGAGTGACTTGATTTGTAAATATTTAACTTGCAGGACTTGGAAAATCGAGTTTTGAGTGTTAAACTGTTAAAGATTGAAATGATTCACATGCTCATAATGTTATACAGTTTTTAAGTTGTTTTTAACAGTTACAGGAAGTATCCTTCCTGGTTACGTATTTGATTTAATGCCTGTTAATGTTCATTAAATATTATAGTAACCATTTCATGAAGCCAGTGCAACAGGTAAAACTAAAATGTAAGACAAACCAAGCTGATAAACGTATTAGTGATCAGGTCACATTTCAAGTACTGAACTTTCCCAAGGATGAGTCCTTGGGAAAGAAAATGCGAAAAAAATTGGTTTATTGAGAAGGGTGAATGAAATTAAAGGTAACCCCCACTAACATCAATAAACCACACAAACCCAGTAAACTGTCTTTAGAACTAGAGAAAGAAAATAATGATCTGTTCACAGGACTAGCGATGCCTAAAGAACAGGGAGTATGGCATAGAAATTGACCCAACAGTACGACCAGTACAATTACCACCCCACCAGATCCCCCACAAAATTCGGGACAGTGTTAAAGACAATCTGGACCAAAAGACCAGCATCGGCGTAATTCGAAAGCCAAATCACCACAGTGCTCGAGAAAAACTGGAAAGTACGGATGTCTAGACCCCCACGAGCTAAATAAAGCAATACGCTGACAGCATTACCCATGAACACACTAGAATCGGTCGTGGCAAAAATGCCAAACGCAAAAGTATTTTCTATGTTTGACACGACCTCCGGGTGAGAATAGCTCAAACCTAACAACTTTCAATACCCCTTGGGGTAGGTATAGGTTTACACGCATGCTATTTGGCATCTACTCCGCAGGTGCAATCAGGTAGCGCGCCATGGAGGAGGAGTTCGGTAACATATCCGGTATCGGGATAATTGTCGATGATATGATGCGAGGTTAGAAGTAATTTTTAACCGAGTACGCGCATCAGGCTTTAAAAGTTAAATCGCCCCAAGTCTAAAATAAGTTGGAGATCATGTTGAGCATGTGGGACACTTGATTACAGACCAAGGTCCAAAACCAAGTCCTTGGGTAAGGTAAGAGCCCTAACGGAAATGCCCAGACCAAATAACAAGAGCGATTTTTTTTTGGGAATTATGGTGTACCTGGCTAAGTTTGTCCCTAGTTTATCCAGCGAGACAGACCCTCTCCGTGTACTACTCACAGAAGGAGTGGATTGGCATGGGAATCGCAACATGAGGCAAAGTTTAATAAAGTAATAGAAATTGCACCAACATTAAAATATTACAACGCTAGCCAACCAGTGAGACTAGCAACAGACGCGAGCAATCAAGGTTTGTCCACTATGAGACAAAGCAAGAAACCAGTAGAGATTTTTGTGATAACATCACTGGGAGTTACCAACCTTGAAGGAGGGCCCTCTGTGAGATTGCCGAGAACTTGCACCACTAGACAATTCCTGTGACAAAGGCCGAAATAGACACTCAGAAAGACATCAATGAATAGCCATACCTCCAAGCAGTGCAGACAGACGTACCAACTCAAGGAGAGCAGTAACTCTGTCAACAAGATAAGCGTAAAGGCAGATCTTGAAACTCAATTCCAAAATTACATCAACAACGATTTCAATGAACGAAGTGCTGGGGAAAAACTGGAGCCTTCTAGTGAAGACAAAGAGTTCCTACTCAAAGTCGAAAACCGCATAACATTAAAGAATGGGCACTACGAAAATTGGTCTACCTATAAAGAATAGTGTAGGCCTATATATGCCTGATAACAATTGCCCAGGCAGATCACCAAGCCTAAAAGAAAAAGTTCTTTGAAGACGATAAATTAAACGGACCGTTTGAAGTTAAACGGGGACGACCTGTAGAAAAATGTTATGGCATCATATTTACGTACTGTGCAGCATACGCCATACACACTGAAGTGGCGCACTCAATGGATACAGACTCTTGTATCAACGCCTTAGGAAGATTTATCGAAGGAAGAATTCAAGTGATTCAAGCTAATATGCCTAAAGGAAGCCACAAGGAAGTGGAATATAAGTAAAATTCTCACTGCGATAACTCTTGTTCAGGAAAGATTTCAAAGAAGAAGAGTTCGGATAATACAACCGAAGGCCTCGACCAAATGGAACTGATGCTTAAACGACTCATGGAACAAAAGGCCCAAAAGCAGGCGGAAACCGCCGGAAAATACGATAATGAAGTAAGGCAGGTGGAAACCGCCATGAACGACAATAGCCTTACGGCGGAAACCGCCTATGATTATCAATATGAAGTTGGAGAAACTGGCGAAAAAATGATTTAATAAGCATAATGGCCAATGTCAATGAGCAATTAGATGGAGTGGTTGATACACTCAACAAATGTGATGTAAACGAACATACAGACCCGAATGGGGCCAATCAGCACACAAACCCGGCAGCTGGCTGTGCCAGTAGATTCCGGGCTTGCCGACCGTCAGGGGATATTATCCCTGATTCTCTAGCGACCAACATGAAAGTCATTCTGACTGAAAAGTTAGATGAACAGTTAATTAATGACACCACAGGAAAATATCCTGCGCCAGCTAATCTAGAAGTCCCTGTGGCCCCGAGGGTAAACCAGATAATATGGGACAATGTCTCCAAAGAGAGACGTACAGCCGATTTAAGGCTACAAAGAATTCAAGCCAGTTTGGTTGCCGGATTGTCAGCAAATTCACAAATGATTACAGGGGAACCAACTACGGTACAGGAGGATGCTCTGGCCCTGTTGGCTCATGCTAATTTTGAAATTAGCATGCTCCGTAAAGATAACATTAAACCGGAGTTGAATGAGAAATATAGGCAGATTTGTAAGCCTACAGTTCCACTCTCTACTAATTTATTTGGAGATGATCTCTCCAAAAGGTGCAAAGAGCTAAAAGACAACACTAATGCAGTCACGAAAAGACTTACCCATTCGGGAGATGGGGATCGAGAGGCAGTGGTAGGACCCAAATGGGTCGTGAAATCACTACAACAACAAGAGGTCGTAATTACAACAAAAGTGCCCGGCCTTTTTTAGGTCAGGCCTACAGCAGCCCCCATTACAAAAGACAAGAGAGAGGGCTCGGGAAATGGAAAACCCCTCAAAGCAACACGGTAGTACAACCGGACAGGAAGCGCTAGAAGAGGCAAGTATTCCTCGTATTACAAAACCGTTTGTTGGTGGCCAAATTGAATTAAAAAAATTAGAATGGGAATATCTCACTTCTGACGCTAATATTCTAAACGTCATTGCAGGCTATGAGCTGCAATTTGAATCTACACCGCCAATTCAAACAAGTGTCCCATATCCATATAGGCTAAAACCACAATATGTAGTAGCTGTTGATAAGGAAATAGTGAAACTTGAACAAAAACACATTATTGAAGAGGCGAACGATACCGGAAATGAATTTATTTCCAATGTATTCACGCGCTCTAAAAAAGATGGTGGTATCAGAATGATTTTGGACCTTTCCAGTTCACTGACAAGAGACTGGCGGGGGACAGACAGACAGACAGGAGAATGCTAGATATAAAAATCTCTACCACTAAAATTACTTTGTGAAATGATGATCAAACTTCGAACAGGTAAGTTCTCGTTTAAATCTTGACATTACAGTGTATACAGTATAGTACTGTAGTATAGATAATATGTTTTTATTCATTAGAACATTGATTATGAACTTAAACAATTATGCCATATTATTATTCTTTCATATTTATACGTGAACTTAAACATGAACTTACATACTTGGATTACCATGAATTTGTGAGCGAATTTATGGTGAATTATTATTGTGGATTCTGTGAGATAATTTTTGTATGGATAACGTGACCGTGGGGAATATGAATTGTTAATTGGTTATTTTATCGGAATAAAGAAATCGCGCATTGAAACTGTTGGCCTGGATGGCGCTTGTTTTGAACATTAGTTCGTTAGAGCCAACACCAGTGGTTCAAATATCTGGTGGAGCACACACTTAACTCTTAGGGGAGTGTTCTGTACAAAATATATGAATACTGTAAATGTTTAAACCCCTGGAAATCTAATTTCGGGAGATGGGTGGTGAAAGGCGCCCCACCCCCAAAATGTTGATTATCCAAGTCATGCATGTAATTTGAGTGATAGAATTCTAAAAGTGATTTTTGGAGGTGTCAGTAACGCTCGGAGGCCTTTATATGCTGACACCTTTGATAAAGTCAGTGCAAAAAAGGAAAATTTGAAATACTCAATTATAGATAAAGCAACTAATTGGCTGTTATTGGCAAAAAATGGGAGAATTTAACAAAATTATGGAGACTAGGAGATTGCTTGTAAATTCAATTGGGAGAGTTGGAAAATATGACACTGTAATGTCTCCATATTAAGAGACACAATCAATCATCACCAAGTACACAAAATACTGTTAATTACAGACTGGAAACATGCTGTATAAACTGTTTATCAAGTTATAGTTAGCTATAGTTGTTTTGCAGCATTTGAAAAAAAGCCAACTATTCCAAGATCAATTCAGTATATTCATTACAGTATCAAAACTTGTAACGTAAATTCTTGGTCACAAATGTAATGTTTATATACATTATTGATCAAGTTTCTTAGTATCCTTTTCTTTATCAACTTCATCTTCAACTGCAAGGCACAATACATGAGACCAAATGAAAAATAACTGCAAAAAAAAAAAAAAAAAAATTGTTTTACTAAATTCAACGAACCGCATCCCACCCCACCCCACTAAAGAAATTAAAGATGTATTGTCACATGGAAAATACACCAAAAAAAACCCATAAAAAAAAAACATTTGAAATTAACTTGCTCATTTTAAAGTAACATAAATTATTAACTTGAGCATAGAAATTAGTGTATTTAAAACATGTTTACCCATAATAAATTCAGTAAGTCCTATGCTTAAGTTAATAGTTTGATAAGTTAATTTCAAAATTATTTGTTACGATTTTTGTCATTTTCAGGAAACAATACACAGGAGGTAAACTTGTTGCATTTCAAATTAATAGAATACCACTTTGGTACATTACAACACCAGGGGGCAGCATTTCAATACTAAGCAACTACCTGCCAAGTGGTCAAAGTGATGCTTTCAGAACTAGCAACAGTTCCAATATAGCTTTTTAAACTGAAACAGTACTGATATATTTAGAACCTCATAATTTCTTATCACAAACCTAATGAAAACATGAAACTTGGCATATCCTATTCATTATCATTAATAGAATTTTTTGACACTAATACACTTTCCACTGTTTTTTTTTGTTTTTTTTAATGCAAGCTTTATATAATAAAATCATGTGTAGCATAAAGGTAAAAATAAGTAAAAATACTTTGGTATGTTTTTATAAAATAAAGTACCACAGGCGGGCGTGTCATCACAACACCAGGTAGCGCCCTCTGTTGCCATTCATTACGCCTGAATGACTTCATAGGCTTTCTAGTAGGCATTTTAAAATCTAATATTTTACCATCAAAATGCAATAAAAACAGAAAAGCTCGCATTTTAGTTATTGAACACGCATTTAATCATCGATTAAAATTTACAAAGAAAAGCTAAGATACAACATCTTAATAATTACGTTAGAAATTGGGATCACAGAGTAGTATCACGTGGTATCGTGACGTAACACTGCAGTACTCTATAAATTAATAATTCTTATTCTAATTGAATTTGCAAAGATCTTACCTCAACTACAAAACACAGCGCTCTGCCTGCACTGAGGACAGCGATACCACCGTATTGTACACCTTTTGGAATGCTTAAAAGAGTTAATAGCCCAGTATAATGGGCATACAACCAAACAGGCAGGATATGCAGCCCAAGAATGGTAAAGGTTCCTATCGGTGTTTTGAAATCTGAAATCCAAACAAGAAGATTGCATTATAAACTTGAGGAATAATTACACTTTATTTCTTTGTTATTTCTATGCTGTGTCTGTTTTCTTAATTCTTTTTAATATTCAATTTATCTTTTTTGGTATTAATAAGTATTCATATATCAATTTGGACCCCTCTTTATGTTTTATAAATTTGTGTATTTTAGTGTTTTTTTTAATGTAGTTTTTATCTCCCACTCAGTATTTAGCAGGCAGCTGCGAGTTCACATACCTTTGTTTTTACAAGTTAAGACTTAAAACTCGCATCTCTTGTTCATGTTAGTATAGGTTACAATTTATTTATTTTTTCTTCTAATCTGTTTTTTCAGAGAACCATGCATTATACAATTATACAAGTTCCATTTTCTGAAGTTTCTGAAAGCCAACTCATGTAACATATGCGATTTGTTGTCGCATCTGGTCCGTGTGGTCGCATAGTTCTGCGTCATGTCGAAGAATAATAAACACAACGACCTAAAGATGGTCCCTGGCGATAAATCATGCCGGGGTAAGTCATTTGGAGCTGTCTGAGTTGGCCTTTAGTTGGTATACTTCCACTCAGGGTAAAACCTATATTATATTTCTCATTAGAGCTGTGTGTTTTAAATGTAATTTGTAAATATTTTTAGTGTTATTTAAATGTAATTTTAATTGTAATTTTAAATAATTTTCAGTAATTTACATATTTATTGTAATTATAGCAATATTAATTATAATCATTGCAATAATTATAATAATAATCTTTTTATATCTTGTGATTTTATAGTATTGATTATACTTTTATATTTTTGATGTTCATTGCAATTTTCACCTGTAAGTTGGAATGAAGAGTTCCTGTTAGATGATTGTTATAAAATAAAAAAAAAACAAAAAAACAAAAAAAAACCAAGCCTCTAACTTATGTATATGTAAAGTACTCCATCTGGTTGGCTAGCTCCATGGCTAGAGCATGATAGCTTGGTTAAGTCTACATGCTTACTATTTTCTGGTTTAATAGCATGCTTAAAGTGATGGGCTTATTCAAAACAATAATTAATTCATTCATTGAGTTTTTATCACAGACTTACTTTTCTCCATTACTTTTCTAACTAACCAAGGTGTCTCATGGATAACCATCTTCCACTTAGCTCCAAGAGTATGCGTGCATACAAATACGAGCCACTCTAACATAGCAATAAAACAACCCCACTAAAAAACAAGAAAGAAAATGAAAAAACAAAAGAAATACATTAAAAACACAGTAATTACATAATTACATATAAAAAGAAAAAACACAATAATCACACAATAATAACATACAGTAAATACAAAAAAAAAGGATGAAAATATCATTACTGAAAATTCATAAATATGTGACTATACAATTAGGTTATAAGAAAGTAAAAACATATAAATACACAATAATACAAAGAAAGTAGTTTTTAATGTAACAAAATATCAGATTCTTACAAAAAATTGCTGATATCAATTTAAATGAGATAGATGATAGATCAAAATTCATACCTGGTACAAGCGACTCCATATCATCCCTCGACCAAAATTATCAATAACAACATCAAACTATAAATACCAAAAATAAATATGAATTATGATGATGATGATAATTATATTATAATGTTGGGTTTTCAATGTTCATTATGTATGAATCATCATAGATAATTTTTGAATTGCTAATTTCCTTATTAGGCAAGACTTTTTTTATACCTTGTTTAGCGAACCTGCCGACTGCAAATATTGATGATTTTGAATAAAAATAAATTTTTATTTTTAGCCAATTAGCGCACCTTTTGTCACAAAAAAGTGGAAATTCCAGAAAAAATAAAAAAATTTCTTTTTTTTTATTACACCCTCTGCTCCCTTGAAATCTCCAAACATAAGATATGTATATTTCATTCTAATTATGTAAATTAGAAGCATTTAACCATCCTATTTTACATTCACCAATAAAATTTTATTTTTATTTTCTCCTCCACCTGGATGATTTTGGCAAAACTATTTGCTAAATAAGAAAACCAAATTTTTACTTTTATTTTTATTCCGCCCTCCTCCAATAATCTTTAAAAAAATAAGTATGCGAAACAAGCAATAAGAAAGTCATGCCTTATTTTATGTTAATTTCTCACACATCAAACGGCAAGTTACTTTAATGATGCTTTAAAAATTCTCTTTACGAGGTTTAGAGTGTGGACTTGCAATCCTATGCTTTGTCCACACTATCAAATTTTATTTGACCAAAAACTGTTGTATGCCCATTTATAGTCATGATGTGCCCATATATAGTCATGATGTGCCTATATATGGTCATGAGGTGATGTCATTATAACCATATTTAGGCATGTCAAATCAAATTTGATAGTCTCATGGACAGGGCCTTAGTTGTGAGAAAAACTCCTTGTGTGACAAGGTTTAAATCCAGAACCATGAGACTGGAAGGCAAGAATATACCTGTTGGCATCTGATGCGTGAGATGAAAAAAATGTATATAGCGCCCTCTATGAAAAATTAAAGAAATACAGCGCCCTCTATGTAATTTTAAAAAATTGTGGTGGTGGAACTGCTACTGATTACAGTTGTCATTTGGTTTAGCTTCGTTAAAAGAAATTTATATGGCCTGTATTCACATTTTAATGATAAATTCACTTCATTTGGAGTTTTGGTATAATCAGGCTATACATTTTATCTTTTATAAAATATTTATATGTGTGAGATAATACAACATAGTTGTGAGATGTAAAAAGAGACTCATTATGCGTGAGAATTGACAGGTTACAAGCATTGCGACAGCTCCTCTGTTATTGTTATTGTTCTGAGTGTGGTAATAAAATAAAAAGCAAACAAACCCAAGCACCAAAAGCTGAGCATTGATTCAGTTTCCTAGCAACTGCTCCATCTATTCCTGCAGATAAAGTATATTTACATAATCAAATCTATGATCACACCAAATACATATTATATTCTAATGCTAAATTTACAAAATTATTTAAATATGTTATATAAAAATTTTCTATCACTTACCATCTAATATAACATTAATTGAATACAGAATTAGGAAGAGGCCAGGATTTCTGGTGTAAAATAAACAGCTTATAAGTAATAGCACAATTCTTGCATAGCCTGTGGAAATGAATTTTAATAAAGTATAATTTGTGTTTTTCAAAAACCAAAGGATCCATTGATTATACGTAAATAAAATATGAGTATGGCGACTCTGAAAAATGATTTTTCGGAGTCACCATACTCATATTTTATAATTTGTGTGTTTGCCTATAATTTAAAATGATCAAAGATAACCAGACAACAATGAGGACTGAGGTTTCCGTGATCAACTTTATTAGTTAATCACTTCTCAGTTACTAATTACGTGCCTATTATCTTAGGATTTAATTATCTTGCTCAATTTCTTACAGTTTTTATTTGAATTGCTCTGTATTTTTCAGTCATACGTGTAACGCTGAGAAAGGACACAGACGTGTTCGAAATATTCGTTTTGAATAAATTTTATGTCTCTATAATGTCAACGTATGTAATCGTTTCTTTTTTGTATTTGCTTATTTTATAATATATATTATATAATTTTTTGAGATTTAATGGGAGCAGAGGGCATATTTTTTCTGAAATTTTATTTTTCATGGCGGAGGGTTTGTATCACTCTATGTAGTACCTACAGCACATCCATCAGTGACAGAGTTACAAGAAGTCAAAGCTTAGCGTACATTTCACCCCTCAAAACCTGTCCTGGGCCTGGTCCACATGCAAGGAGCTTCCGATTTGCGCAACACTAGGACAGAATCACTCATACGTGACCGTCCTTCACTGCACATATGTAGATTTTGCCAACTTGCGTCCTAGAATCCATGCGCAGATTATTTTATAGTGACGTAATTTTTACGTTCTACAACGACTACGTCCTACCGTCTTGTGCAATCGAAAGCTCCCTAATAATAAATTGAGTATTGTAGGCCTTAGATAATTAATACAGTACTACACAGCAGCCAAATCTTCTGGCTTGCTTGTGAAACTTGTGCCACTAGGCCAGCCCTACTAGGCTAGTTAGGGCTAGGGGCCTAGGTTTAGGCTGCCTACACAGGTAGAGTAGGCCTACCTACCTAGCCTACTTACTAGCTAGGTACTCTAGGCCTAGACTAACTAACCTAGAGTAGGCTAGCCTAACCGCTTACCAATAAGATTTGGAACGTAGACAAATACAGAAGTAGGCCTAGTCATTATTTATTAATTATGTTTTTCGTTTTATACTGACAAAACAAACAGAACACAGTCAATGACAACCATATTATTAGTTTTCAAGTACTGATTGGGGACGAGTTCCACGGCTCGAAGTTTTGTTTACATTTTTAAGATGTTTATGAAGAGAGCGCCCGCTATCAGATAAATATTTCTAAACAAACCACAATTTCATTGGACAACAGGAGTTCCGTATGCCAAGTTGTCGTCACGATGACCAATGCAAGGTTGTGTATGACAGGTAGTAGGAAAGAAACATATGTTGGACATCAGAGAAGATGGCGTTGTGAGTGTAACTGAGTGAAAAATGTGCCGTCAAAATATGCAGTATTTCGAAGTTTTTTTCCTTTTCTTTACCGTTTTATTGAAAGCAACTTTATCCTCAGATTCAAGGAACATCATAGACACATCTACGTACTACCACTACGAGGCGTTGACTACTTTATTAAAGCAATATGCGAACGACTACCCGCACATAACTCGGTTGACGAGTGTCGGAAAGAGTGTACAAAACCGTGAACTATGGGCTCTCCAAATAACAGATAACCCCGAAGTTGTGGAGAAAGGGGAGCCTTGGTTTAAATATGTTGGTAACATGCACGGTAACGAAGTTGTCGGCCGTCAGATTTTAATTTACTTAATAGAATATTTGTGTAAAAACTATGAAACTGATAATCGTGTGAAAAAATTAGTTGATGAGACGAATATTTATATTTTACCTTCAATGAACCCAGACGGATTTGAGAATGCTGAGGTTGAGGATTGCAAAGGAATCAAGGGTCGAGAAAATGCCAACAGAGTCGATCTGAATCGCAATTTTCCTGATCAGTTTCGTAGGAAAGACCCAAGAAAAGAAATCGAGACGTCGTCATTAATTCGGTGGATTGAAAATAATCCGTTTGTTTTGTCGGCAAATCTTCATGGCGGAAGTATTGTGGCAAGTTACCCATTTGATGATTCGGCAAGTCATATAAGCGGCGGTCATTATAGCAGTACGCCAGATGATGCACTTTTCAAACACCTCGCTCAAGTGTATGCAAATGCACATAGAACTATGCATGTTAAAGAAGGGTGCAAAGAGTTCGGTGACCATTTTCCTGGAGGGGTTACCAATGGTGCCGAATGGTATGATGTACCAGGTGAGAAATTATGTCCAAGAGATGTCCATGAAGTAAAAAATGCCCAGTGAAACGCATAGGAAAAATTGATAAGAATGCCTATATATAATAATATTTAAGAATTAGCAATCAATCAATAATGAAAAATTAATTTTTTCATTTAATATAATTTTCAAAAATTCAATATATTAACATGTTGACTGCCAGAACTTTTTTTAGGTTTTGTCCCTTGTGTCACAAACTGTACATCATCAAAATGGTGTGGTCTATTAGATTGATGGGAAAATATTAGAGGAGGATTAAGCTGGCACATGGAATGTTCAGTACTTCCTATTGCCTCTGCCAAGTGTGAGTTTTTTCATCAACTTTTTGCATGGGTTGGTATAGGTTCAGAGGGGGCGCCCCACTCGTTAAACCCTTTGTACTGCCGGCAACATGCCGTAACTGTACGTTATTTGTATGTTATCGTCTAGTAGGTGTATCTTTCCCAAAATTTAGCTGTTTAGTCTGTTATTGTTCAAGGCCTACTGTATAACCATGAAGTAATTAATGTTAGAATGTTAGCCTGGTTTTGGCGAGTAGGCCTATAGTTGTCCCTGGCACCCTCAGCAACACCCTGTGGGAAGAGGAAAAAAGAATTTATTAAAAAATATAACACTAAGTTATCACACACACAAACATTTTTCTAAATTAATATATTCATCTAAGATTAGAATTATTTACAGCTATGAAAAATCGTTACATTCTGTATTTTGAATGGCAAATCCTCGCCACAATATCCCGTCT
Source organism: Anneissia japonica (assembly GCF_011630105.1). NCBI lineage: Eukaryota > Metazoa > Echinodermata > Crinoidea > Comatulida > Comatulidae > Anneissia > Anneissia japonica. The sequence goes on from NW_022724789.1 coordinate 410,193, forward strand.
ACATTTCCTGCAAATCTTTCAGTAGCATTCACTACTACAACTTTACGTGGCTCACAATACATAACACATTTAACTAAACATGGCGTTTAACTAAATACTATACTATTTGATCAGCCAGCCAAGGATTTACATAGTACCACTACTATAAGGCATCTGTAAATTTTTGAAAATTTAATTCTGCAATCTGTAATTGAGTTGGTACATTTTTTTTTATTCTTTTGAAACAAGGTTTTTTTTTTTCATTTTCATATTTTTATGGGCCAGTACAGTATATAAGTACTATAGAATTTATATCTAGAGCTTGGCATTTGCTTATTATCAAATGTATTAAAAATGTTTTCATTGATTGTCCAGTTAGAGAAACAAATATAATGTAGTTTATGCGCTGGTGAACCACACCACTTTTTGGTGACTTCCTTATTTCCTCAAAATACTGTACGAATTAGGCTTTGTATTCATCACTGTAAACGTTCTGCATCAACGGTATTCTAACCAAAAAAAATTATTAAATATTGGCGAGTATATATATAAAGATAATTAAAGTTCCGGTACACCATGTGTAACAAATAAGGATTTGAGGTAGAATTACTGGCCAGGTTGATAGTCTTTCTCAAAAAAAGAATTCCACTTATACTGATACAAACAATTATTTGTACTTGATAAGGTACTGTACTTGTATCACCATACCAGGTGAAGCTTTAAAAAAAAAAATACAATGGCAGATTATGAAGTTGTAGGTCCTAGTGAGAATGGCTAAGGGACCCAGGAACGAACTACATTAAAATTATTTTTTTAGACAATCTTTTGAGAGCGTGGCGCTATCATAACAGCAATTAACAAGTATTAACTTTTATTATTTGTACTATTTATTAGGATATTACCATTAATTTTCCTAAATTTCATTTATTTTATTTTATTTCAAACCATCATCAAATCATCCAAAAGTGAAAAATTAATTACAGGATGCCTTTATTAAATACATTAAAAACATTTAAAATACTGTAAAAAATTATTAATACAATCATTGTATTAGAGATTTTAAAAAAATATTGCATATAAATTATTAAATTATGATATCATTTTTAATTGTAAACTATAGCCTAGTCTAGACTTTATTGGTTAGTGTTCCAGTAAATAACACTAAATGATTTAACCACATTAAATAATATTAATATTATTCACAGTTTTACTTAATTAAGTACTGATAACTATCAATGATTATTAACACATTGGCTGCCAGCGATGAGTATACAGTACTCGTAATTCCCACTGACTAAGAACTATTTAAAAACAAAAGAAAATTTATTTTTTACTTTAACATATCCAAATATGTTTACCACATATTAAGCTAATCCTACCATATGGCACTGTTATTAAATATAAATAATAGATTCATGCAAAACAGGATTAATCTGTTAGTTGAACTGAGCTTTATGGTTTTTTGTATTGTTTAAATGGTAATAATCCAGAGGGTAGAAAATCCCTGTCCAAAAACATAGGAAAGTGGGTTGAAAAAAAATTAAATAATCATGACAAAAATGAGGGCTTTTCTGTGGGAAAAGCCAGTAAATCCTTAAAAGTGACCAGAAAACTAAAAAGATCCCATAGAAATGCTGTTGCAGAGTAACAAACACCATCACAACATTTTTTTTTTGCAATTTGAAACTACTGACAAATATGAATAAGATATGATTTGATAAATATATATGATTGAGTGACAGCGTAAATGACTTGGGAAGAATACAATACAGAAGTTTATATAATTTATATTGCCGTATTATACAAATTTATGTTTCATCCTTTTTACATAGATAAAATTTATGATGTTTGCTCTGAGTATTCAGTTGTGGTTGGCTGGTCAAATTTGATTGTAAATTATTATTGTCTGTTGTGTTTATTGATTTTTCTGTATTTATTCAAACCACTATTTATATCTACTGTAGGTCCTCCCACAGTGCATTTGTGTAGTCATTGTAAATGGCATATTTCTCTCAAAACAATTGTGATTTAGCAAATCAAACATCCCCCCCCCCCCAAATTCCATAGAGGTGTTAATTCGGATCAGGTGATAACAGGATTGGTGAGGTCGCTTACCCACTGACTCTGGACGGGTGATATTCAAAATCAAATTCAACTTGGCAAGGATTCTAAGCTGAAATTAATTATTTTATGACATTTGAACAACTAGTACCGGTTGTATGTGTCTAGATTTTGACAAATTGGCTTTGTGAAATTTTCCTTCTTGGTTTTCTCATTGTAAAGTTTAATTTGTTTCTGCTAAATAGACAGGAATATTCACAATGCTAAAATAGTGAATAGGATTTATGATGGTAATTTGTATGACAAACTGAAGGCAAATAAGGGCCAAATAAAATTGATTGTTAGTTTCACGTACCGGATTCGAAATTATATTTTGGTGAGGGTATTTACCTGTCTCTTATACACATCTAGATGTGTATAAGTATGGCACTGTTATTAAATATAAATAATAGATTCATGCAAAACAGGATTAAGCTTTAGTTGAACTGAGCTTTATGGTTTTTTGTATTGTTTAAATGGTAATAATCCAGAGGGTAGAAAAGCCCTGTCCAAAAACATAGGAAAGTGGGTTGAAAAAAAATTAAATAATCATGACAAAAGTGAAGGCTTTTCTGTGGGAAAAGCCAGTAAATCCTTAAAAGTGACCAGAAAACTAAAAAGATCCCATAGAAATGCTGTTGCAGAGTAACAAACACCATCACAACATATTTTTTTTTTGCAATTTGTAACTACTGACAAATATGAATAAGATATGATTTGATAAATATATATGATTGAGTGAATATATAAATATATATAAATGACAGGAAGAATACAATACAGAAGTTTTTATAATTTATATTGCCATATTATACACATTTATGTTTTATCCTTTTTACATAAATAAAATTTATGATGTTTGCTCTGAGTAGTCAGTTGTGGTTGGCTGGTCAAATTTGCTTGTAAATTATTATTGTCTGTTGTGTTTATTGATTTTTCTGTATTTATTCAAACCACTATTTATATCTACTGTAAGTCCTCCCACAGTGCATTTGTGTAGTCATTGTAAATGGCATATTTCTCTCAAAACAATTGTGATTTAGCAAATCAAACATCCCCCCCCCCCCAAATTCCATAGAGGTGTTAATTCGGATCAGGTGATAACAGGATTGGTGAGGTCGCTTACCCACTGACTCTGGACGGGTGATATTCAAAATCAAATTCAACTTGGCAAGGATTCTAAGCTGAAATTAATTATTTTATGACATTTGAACAACTAGTACCGGTTGTATGTGTCTAGATTTTGACAAATTGGCTTTGTGAAATTTTCCTTCTTGGTTTTCTCATTGTAAAGTTTAATTTGTTTCTGCTAAATAGACAGGAATATTCACAATGCTAAAATAGTGAATAGGATTTATGATGGTAATTTGTATGACAAACTGAAGGCAAATAAGGGCCAAATAAAATTGATTGTTAGTTTCACGTACCGGATTCGAAATTATATTTTGGTGAGGGTATTTACTGTTGCTATATAATATTCTATACTAGTGATAAACAGGCTGGTAGATATTTTTGTTTATAATTTAAAAGAAGTAAAATGAATCTTTTTACTTACTATTCTGTCATTTACAGTATATTTCAACCTCTTGGCTTTGACAACAATCTTTCAGTTCAGTTTTTCAGACATCATTATATTTATTTTCCATGGAAAAATGATTGTTTTTTTTTTTCAAATAGCAAATAGTAAAGTTTTTCACAAGGCTCCAAAATTTGGTAAGGGTGAGGACATGAAACTAGCAAAATTCATTTTATTCGGTCTAAGTTATGCTTATTGTCTTGGTGTTAATTGTTAAGATTTAGAAAAATTGAAAATATTATTGTTATTATTTTTATTTATATATTATATTATAGTTACAGTAGTTTTTTTAAATGAAAAATGTTGTTTGTTCATTTGGCTAATATGTGTATGTTTGTGAAGAAAAGTGTTGTTGTGTTTGTCATTTTAGTGTTGAGTCATAAAATTTTGTTTTGTTAATCGCTTCTTAATTTTCACTATCTACAGATAAATACTTAAGAATGTATTCACAAAGCAAGCACCATAATTGGTGTGCACATGTGTTGTGCAATAATGGTTGTTTGTCTGTATAAATCTTGGGATAGATCTATTAGTGCATTTAGCACCAGATGGTGAAAAACTCTACATGCTTTTAAACACAAGTGCTAAATAATGATGTACTTTGATGTAGTTAATATTAACTAACAAGCAAAGTACCAACAATGTAAAACTGTATGTCAAAAGTATCCAATTATAAATTAAAGGTTAAAAGGTTATTAGCTATTCACTTATACCGTGCAAAATACGAGGAAATCTATGCGCAAACACAATTCAGAAAGATAATACCAGCAACGTATGCCTACAGTTAATAAAAAAATCCAGATTATCAAATCTTTGACAAATAAATGCTGTTGTATGCCTACTGCTCATAGTCATGATGTGCCTATATGGTCATGATGTGCCCATATATATTCATGATGTGCCTATATATGTTCATGATGTGATGTCGTCATGACCATATTAAGGCATGTCACATGTTTTTCTCAAATGAATTTTGATAGTCTATAGACAGGCTGTAAAATTGTGAGAATTTTAACAGGTTGTTGTTTTATGGAATATTTTATGACACAGTTAGTTTGATTAAAATTGTATGGTTTGGAATTATGGATCAGAAATTACAAAATAAGCCATATTTTGATTTAAAAAATAGATTATAATTAATAAAAAAAAAAAACTGTCTTGTAAGTAACATATAAAATACAAAACCACCAAAAAGAAACCCTTGTAAATTATTTTTTTATTTCTTAGGTGGAATGCAGGACTATAATTACCTACATAGTAACTGCTTTGAAATCACGGTGGAGTTGTCGTGCTGCAAGTATCCGCCGCCTTCTCAGCTCTCGACGGAATGGGATAATAACAGGGAAGCTTTACTGGCATATATGGAACAGGTATAGTGTCCCACCTCCCTTTAAAAAAAAAAAATCATTCATATTATGCCTTTTGTTGATCACGTGTTGATTTGATTCAAGGGAAAAATTGAATCTATGCGAATATTCAAATGTAATTTCAGTATTACAGTTTGCCCTCCAATTTCGAGACCACTTTTGGGACCTGAAAATTCGGGGTGGTTTCAGGGGTTGGTCTCCAATTAGAGGGCTAACTTTGTGTTAAAAGGTTGAAGATTGTTATTTGGGTTTTTGGAAATGTGGTCTCGAATTAGAAGGATCTCAAATTGGAGGGTGCACTGTATCATTTTAATTTTACAATTTAAAAAATCTATTTTAATACAGTAAATTATGTTTCTTTTCTCTTTTTGCATCAGTGTAGTAGTTGTTTTTATTGAATATTTTATAATTTGTTCTTAAATGCTCATTGTATACTGATTATCACTACCTCATTTATTAATAGGTACATAAAGGGGTGAAAGGTGTGGTGGTAGACGATGTTGATGGTGTTGGTATTGCTAATGCTGATATTGTTGTCGACGGTATTGATCATAATGTTACGTCCGTTACCGGTGGTGATTTTTGGCGCCTGCTAATTCCAGGGGCCTACGCGATCAATGCTTACGCTGAAGGGTGAGTGTGAACCGTTAGCAAAACATGGAGCAGTGGTTCTCAATCTATGGATTGCGACTCAATATTGGGTTGCCAAATAATTTAGAGGGTCGTGAGACTAGGATTTTCGAAATCGATTTTTATTTATATCATGTTAAAAATTGCTTTAGTACAAAGGCAGATCTAGGGATGTCCTAAAGGGGGATGAAAGGGGTGTTGATCGAGAGACAACGCTACCCTAGGGGTCCGGAGGCATGCCATGCAAATTTTTTGTTTTCTAGACGCATTTTGGACGATCAATAATCTCTTTCTTTATTTTCTTTTTTTTTTTTTTTTACTTTCCATTAATATTCATCTTCCGAAACACCTTAGAGGTTATTTCCAGGCGTATAGAAAACAAAAATCTGGCAGAGGTAAGCCTCCCCTGACTCCCTAAGGTAGTGTTGTCTCTCAATCAACATCCCTTTCGCACCCCCCTCCCCTTTAGGACATCTCTGGATCCGCCTTTGTTGTAGAGAGTGCATTATAAGTATTATTTGAACATTTTTTTACTTCAGTTTTGTTCACAGTCTGTTAATGACCCATTTTGGGTTGTCAGTCAAAAATTTTTAGCTGCTGGTAAAGAAAATTATAAATGGACTGGCTTCACAGGATGTGGTATGATGACAAATAGTTCACTTTCCAATCACAACAGAATTTATTTTTAGCCTGTCTAGTTAAGACAATCTTATAAAATAAAAAGCACTGTATCTGAGGATAAAGTTTTCAAGAGGAAGAAGTTGCCTCGTGGGTATTACAGTAAATATTGAAACAATTGAACAATGATTAAAACCCAGACAGTGCTTTTTTACATAACCATGTATTAAGTGAAATTTGAATGGTGATAATGTCTCAAATAAATGCCCCTCAAAAACCCTCCTCAACCATAAATTCCCCAGAGTGTTTCAAATAAATACAGTATTTCTCTGAAGTCAGCTGGCCGTGGAAATCACCATGCATAGCAGTAAGATGTTTTATGAAAGGTCACCACATTTCCCTAAAGTGTCCTCTCCCAAACTTAGACCCCTTTGATATTACAGTGACTTCCATTTTATAAATGTTCAAATCAAATTTAATGATAACCAACAGATATGAATCTGGACCGGCTCAGCATGTTACGGTTGGAACAGGGGAAGCAATTGAAATGGAATTCCGGCTTCACTCTAGACTTAGGAGAACACTAACAACACCAATAGGTAAATCACTTTCCGGGTTATTGCAACTATTCTTAAACTATGACTCAGTCATTTTGTCAAGTCCTTCTTTTTTTTTTTGGTATCTTTTAAATATGCATTGTCACTTACACAATGGAGTTGCTGTAGGAGATACTGTGTAAGCTCTGGCCACACTGTCACATGTTCTGTGACAATTACCTGTGTAAGCTCTGGCCACACTGTCACATGTTCTGTGACAATTACCTTATTTTTCCCAATGTGCTTGATGATGTCATCACACATTTATATGGGATATTTTATGCTTTTTTTTTTTGTTCCTTTATTGTGACAGCATTTTATAGATTATATTTTGATCATCATTAGATTATAAAAATGTTCTTGTTGTCCATTTCTTGTAGTATTAGATGCTTTGCAACCAACATCATTTACTCACCATAACCATGAGCAAATGAAGGCGTCCTTAGATTACTATGCCACAACATATCCAGACATTACAAGGCTGTATAGTGTGGGAACTTCTGTTCAAGGCAGAGAGCTACTGGTGTTGGAGATTTCTGATAATTCTGGATTCCATGAACCAGGTAAGATCACATCACCACCCTTGAGTTTGTGATGTGGAACAAGAGGATGGCAGGGTGCCGTTGAGGAGGAAGGCTAATGGGATAGTGAGAAAAATGAGAGAGGCTGTTGAGACAGAGTGGGATAGCAAGGTATTGATGAAGAGTAGTGGAGGCACATATTACTGGAATGGAATAGAGATGAGAAGGGAGGCTGATATTCTAGCAAGTCTTCTTGGATTAAGGACTATAGACTGATGCCCCAGTGTACAAAATTGGCTCATGTGCACTATAAAGGAACCCAGTACATCTTTTTCAATTAATTAATTCAATTAACATTTATTCAATTAATTAATAAATACATCAAGTGATAAATAAAGTGGACAACATTAAAATTAATTAATTAGGATCAAAAATAGAAGCAAAGCTTGTCTTTCAAGATGAGTAGGGGATTAACTGGTCTAGACAGACAAGAGTAGTTGACTGGTTTGCCAGATGCTCAAGACACAAAGTGACTCTAATGAGTGAATGAAGTTACAGTACAAGCTAGTGCGTGCCTTAAGCGCTTTGAGACTTCAGTAAAAAGCACTATAAATCTACAAACATGAAACTACATGAAATTACATTACATTACAAGGTAGTGATGAGCAGGGAGGCTGGTAATTAGGAGTTGGATAGTGAGGTAGTGATAAAGAGAGGTTGGCCAGGAGATGAATATTCTGGTGTGGTAGTGATGAAGAATGGGGATGGGGGAGTGGGGGGTGGACTAATAATTGCAGGAAAGGAACTGATGATTGCTGGAATTGTTACATTGTGAATAAGATAACTACATTTATGATATTGGAGTTACAAATGAAGGTGAAAATGATAGTCGGTTGTTGCTATGGTTATATTTAAATTTATTACAATAAAGCCGGGCACTTGCCATGCGTCGTGCGATGGTCGAATCCAGCTCCGCTCCCTATGAGCACTAGGAGAGGCAACGCCGTCTGATGATTGTCGGTGGTCGTCTAAACGGATCGTCATTAAGAATGAACAGTTGCGCACATGTCATTGCATTGCATTCTTCATTGTTCGGCTTAACAGTAGGCATTTTCTTGTAGGTGAGCCAGAATTCAAATATGTAGGTAACATGCACGGTAATGAGGTGGTAGGAAGGGAGATGTTACTGCTGATCATCCAGTATCTGTGTGAAAACTACCAACGCTTACCAGAGATCACGTCATTGGTGGATAACACCAGGATCCACATTATGCCCACTATGAATCCTGACGGACACGAAATTGCTTTTGCAGGTAAACAAATGTAGTGATTAATTTCTACTCATTAATTATTGTGCTACATATGTGTGTAAACCATGTGTAAAAATTCTCTGTTCTATTTGTTTTGCCAAATGTACAGTACTACAATGCATTGTGACAAACCAACATATCTTCCTTCTTTTAGCCCTCTTGTTTTGTCAATGCCTCAGTTATTTATTTAATTCATTTTTTGAACGAATGGACAGATAGAAAGACAGAAATATAATAAAAACTGAAACTGTTTTTCCCTTGTTAATGAAACTCATAAAAGCAAATCATTCTATATTCTTAATTGGAATATAAACATTGTAAAAGATTGAATTCATTATGTATACATTAGCACGTATACGCTATACGTACACCTTATGAAATATTCATAGTAAAACATCTAATTATAGTTGTAATAATTATATTTTTATTACATGTATTAAATTAGTCATTAAAAAAATTTCCTACTAGATGATGGAACTGACTTGGTTGGACGTGAGAATGCAAACAAAATTGATCTAAATCGCAATTTTCCTGATCAATTTGGAAAAACGACCGGTGCTCCTCAACCGGAGACGTTGGCTATGATTCGGTGGATGCAATCATATCCATTTGTGTTGTCAGCTAACCTGCATGGTGGGTCTCTCGTTGCTAATTACCCATTTGATGATAACAGGAACTCATCACAGACCTACAGTAAATGTCCAGATGATGCTGTGTTCCGGCAAATATCAAAGGCATACTCATTTGTAAGTTTTTATTTGTTATTCTTTATTCAAGACATTTTATCTGGCATCAATAAAATTAACAAATAAACAATGAAAATCACAACTTCATCTCACCAAACAGACCATATAATAAAAATTCAAAAATCACAATATACAATTACTGAGATAATTATCATAAACTTAGTTATTAATTATATCAAAAAACAAAGTTTTTGCCCATAAGAAAATTCTAGATTGGTAAACCTTGTTTTTAACAATAATGCTGATTTAATTGGTTTCTTTTATATAGATGCATTATAATTACAGTACAATTTATTATATATAAGTGTGCTATTTTTTTAATAATGAGGTTACTGTATGATGGAAATTGAAATTTGATGAATAAAAGTGGGATGACCCCACAAAAGATTAAAAAAAATAATAATTAAATTAAATTAAATATAATAATACTAAATGCGAATGTACAAAGACACTTCCTTGCAAAAAAAGAAACATTAAAATTTGGGAAAAAGGAATAAAAATACATGAAATAGCACATAAATACATTTACAAAAAAGTACTTTGTATTGATCTTGCTAAACTTGCTTTACATTCATTGTACAAATTAAATAAAATTATGTAAAGGTATTTAAACACTATTTTTGCAGCTTAGAATTGTGTTTAATTGTATATTGGGATAATAAAGTCTATAGGGATAGTAGTTGAAGGGATTGATGCTGTTATGTGTTGTCAGGTTCTCATTCTTGAGCTCAGAGGTTTAAAGCCCAACCTGTCTATTGTGTTTAGGCAAGGCACTTAAATCTGCATTTCTTTCTACCCTGGAATGCAATTAAATACTGGATAATATGGTAATGTTATAATTTAAATGTAAATTTAGATGATAATTATGACCCCCATAGCCATTATTATTTTATCAGACACCAGAATTGCATCGAGGGCCGTTTAATCGTGTCACGGTCTCACCACTCGCGATATCGTTATTTGCTTCCACACGAAAGCCTGGACAATAATGGAACAGTCCAAATGATTAATCCTATCGCACTGACAACACTAAGATAAACAGCGATAATACCATCTTCACAATTTCGTGTTGTTTTGTTTTGACAGGCTTCCTTAGGAAAATAACATTTTCCGGGTAAATAAGGTAAACTCTTTTCATGATTTCTGTTCTTATTTATTGTTATTTCACTTAAATACTAGGCTCATCCCACTATGCACCTGGGTCATCCATGTCCTACGTATCCAGAATATTTTAAAGATGGTATCACAAATGGAGCAGCTTGGTATAATGTACAAGGTAGGTTCTTATTTTTTACAGAAAACGGAATATATCAATAATTACTAATAGTAAATATTACCTAATGTTAAGGATAATATTCTTTTCAGTGTTCACTTTTTAAAATATTTTCACATGAAGTTTGAACAGTTTTAATCTTAAATAGATAATGTATCAAATCAATATGCTGGCAGATATCAGTACAGAGCAAATGTGTGCATTTCTCTCTATATATGGTACATTTTTTCTTTAGGATGAAGTCCAATACATTTTATAGGATTGTTGCTGCAAAGCAGCCAATTCATATTCTTGACAGCAATTTGACATCTGAAAGGTCATTGTTTCAAAAAACAAGGGCATAAGACGACTGAAAAGCGGAGTTTCCTTCTTTCATTCTGCCGGGTAAAATCAATTACTTTAGGCGACGTTTGTAGACTAACCAACACGTACCAACGTCCGCATGTCGCGCTAGCCTTATCCTACTCTCGGCCTAGACTAGCTAGGATGGTATAAGCCTAGCCTTGAAGGGACGAAGGTCCCAATGAAAAACAACGTCGCTCCTTGATAGCTAACATTGTCTATTTAACATCACAATAATTCATTATTAGACCTATAGTTGTTTTTTGAATTGTACTCCACAAATCTCAGTCGATACCTCACACAACTCGAGTAACGTCTCATATCTATTGTCGTGACGTCATGGCTCGCTGGCTCACACTTGCGATGTCTCGCACTTGTGATCAAATTACACGCTGGCTCGCACTTTGGCAACACTCTTTTGCAGTCAACTCGCCCCTAGAAAACCTGCCCTTGGAAACTTGCCCCATAAAAAAATGTACACTTCCTAGACCATGCAGTCTTCAAAATAAAAATTGTAACCTTTAGTAATCAACTACATTTTCCACATACATAGAAATTTTTGAAACTTTGTTAAAAAAAAACCTAAACCATAATTCACCACTATAGACACTTTTTGACAAAAATGAAAAATTACGAGTTTGTTACTCAATGAGAAGTGTTCTAATATAGACAATGGGTCGTGTCTCATATTATTTGTTATATTTTTATTATTCATTATTTTCACTTGACTCGCATAAATAATTTTGTTCGAAGAACATTTATATGCAGTTGTACTTCGCAGCACTTCACTTGCAATTTGCAATTTCTAGGTTTATTTTTTTTTCATTGTGCATGCTTCTTAGCTTGAGATTATTTGACCAGCCCTATAGAATGCCCAAGCATTTCCTTTTAGTGTTCGATATTTCCTTCAGTGTTAGTTATTTCCTTTAGTGTTAGATATTCCCTATAGTGCCATTTAATATATATAAGCCATTGTTGTATCCCAAAGCACCATCAATAATGTACACAAATTTATTATAATATAATAATAATAATGGAATTTATAAGGTGTCAATTAAATGAACAAGGTGCATTATTAAAGGTGCTATGCATGTTAATGATGGAAAAATTGAGTAATTTTTTAAATGAAAGAACAGTTTTTAATGTGTACGTGGAGTAAATTTGATAGTGTAGGTGCTGCAAAAGAAAAGATTTATGGCCAATAGTTTTGATGATGTATATGAACAAAACAGCTTAAGATTTCAACTGAACATTTTGGCCAAGAAGCCTTTCAAAAAGATCTTTTCTGACTTGTTGGACTCGTGTCAGCAAATTTTGCAGCCACCACTGCCTGTATGTGTTACACGATTCACCTGACCCAAGCCCGTTTTTCATTTTTTTTTTTTTTAGTATTGAATACCCTACTTAATGAAATAACACTGTATAATAATTATTCATTATTTGCATCTATCAGGTGGAATGCAAGACTGGATCTACCTGCACACAAGCTGTTTTGAGATTTCAATTGAGATGGGGTGTGACAAGTATCCTCATGAGTCGGATCTGCCTGACTACTGGGAGGCCAATCGACAACCTCTCCTGGCTTATATGTTACAGGTATGTAAATTATCTTGATTGAAAGATGAGAGGCATTGTCTATGAATACTGAAATAAAACCTGAACTCTATTTATCAATCATTCTCTTATAGTAACCCCAATGACCCTTATAGTCACTCAACACTAAGGAAAGACTGGTTGTCCAAAAGCTCTGGTTCTATTTCTTGCTGTGTACTTATGTTTATTTTTTTAGCTGTTGTTTATCAAATTTGTATCTCTAACAAGATCCAACCATTGTTTCCCATAGCGTTGTTTTTTTCCCTTTAATTTCCTTTTAATCTATATGTATATATGGAAAATATATGTATGCATGTATGACTATATATAATTGTAGCATTCAATACTGAAATAAAACCTGAACTCTATTTATCAATCATTCTCTTATAGTAACCCCAATGATCCTTATAGTTTCATATTTTCAAATGCCTTATCTTTATTAATTTAGAGACTAAACAATGCTACTAAAGACCATGGACAAAGTGGTCTTTAATTGGAGGGAGACCTGTATCAGATGTGTATAAGAGACAGGTCGATACCTCACACAACTCGAGTAACGTCTCAT
>NW_022724789.1:423524-454751 GCF_011630105.1 Anneissia japonica
GATGTGTATAAGAGACAGTGTAATATGTATTTGAATTAAATAATTTATTATCAAGATAAAAACTATCTTGTCCTATTTTAAGAACTGTTACATTTATAACTAAAATTGATTACCTAATACTCCGGGTTGATATACATTTTTACAGGTTCACAAAGGAGTGAAAGGATTTGTGATGTCACCAGATGGAGTGGGTCTACCCAATGCATCAATTTCAGTGGAGGGGATTGATCACATTGTTAGAACAGCCGGAGGCGGAGACTATTGGAGACTTTTAGTTCCAGGGACCTATCAGGTCACAGCTTCATTTGACGGGTATGTGTGTGTATGTTCTGTATATGCTTTAGAGTTGTGGTGGTGGTTCATTTAAGCACCGCTGCAATGCCCATCCTTTATCTACCTTTTCTACCATTTATGTTACCTTTTGAAAGACATTTCCTGTTTATGGTGAGCTCAAAAACAAACCCAAAACTCAGCTAAAACCAGGTTGTTTGATTCTTAAATTAAATGTTTTAGCAGATTTTTGAAGTGTTTTTTAAAGTTCATATCAAAACAAACAGTTAGCATAATGTTTGCAGGAAGAAAATTAAGTGACTATTTTATTTGATGAGATAAGTAATGTTTTCACTGAAACACAATTTTTCTTTTTTTTTTATCACACAACACATTAAAAAGACAACGTAAATTTACAAAATTAAAATTAGGTTCTATTTGAAATATTAAGGCCAACTTAAACAGTGTCATACAATGTACCCCAACATGAAATATCTTCCAGGACAGTGTCAGGTTGTCATGAGAATATTGCATGCATTCTACAACTCAATATCTATGGACGTAGTCTCATAAAGACTTAATGCGTCTGTGTTTAACTCACGCACTGGCACTGTGAGATGATAAATCGGGTCTGGCTGCAATTTTCTCATCCTTTCGTGCCTGCATCTTACGATGCTATCTGATTTGGCTTTTATTGAAATTACAGATTTGAGTCTGTGACTAAAGATGTTACTGTAATGGAGGATTGGGCTGTGCAAGTCAATTTCACCCTGACACAAGGCTGGGCACAAACGTACGACTTTGATCTGCCTCAAAATGCTAGTCGCTACATAACCAATGAGGAACTCATCGATAAGATTGTAGAGATAGGTAGATTACATCCCAGCATAGCGGAGGTGAAGGGGCTTGGACAGACTAGCGCGGGTCTGAAAATCTTGGCTGTGGAATTAACTAATCGTCATGATCAGACTATCAGTGACAGACCAAGTGTGGCTTTGATTGGTGGAATGAGAGGTGATGAGCCTGTCGGTAGGGAGATACTATGGAGACTTTTAAGGCATTTCTCAGAGGGTATGTAATATAGTTATGTTTAAATTTCTTTTACATGCTTGTGCAGACATACTCTATGCTGTGGTAGTGCAATTTTTCTGTAGAATGGAATGTTTTAAGATTCATTGCAGTTCATTTCATTTGACAGGCATGCCAAGTACAGTGTGAATATATTTTTATCAGGGAGTTGGTAATTGGTCCCAAGTTTTGACAGATGACCAATGGCTGATAGCACCCTGTCCGATATTGGGCTATGTTTAGAGTAACATTAACCCTATTGAACTTACAGTAGCATTATCAACAAGCTATACAGTAGCTGTAAAACGCTAGTCTCTACAATGTACTCATGCAGCTATGAGGAGTCTATTTTTAAACCAAATTGATTATAATATAATTAATTATAATCAGCAGTCAGCAATCTATCTTAATCATGTCTTCAGATCAGTTTAATGATCGATTATAGAGTAGAGCACTGGTCTTGTGGTTAGTGTGTCAAACTTACACTGCCACAGTCTTTGGTTTGATTCATATAGGAGTTATTTATTGATTACTGTCTAATATAAGGTTGTATGTAATAAATATGGGAACTGTATTATTTACACATCCTTTTATAATTGGCAAATAAAATGTAAGTTTATAATATTGAATGTTATTGCAAAGTTTATTAAATCAGTACAAAAAAACTAGATCCTATTTTATTGGTGTTTACTTTATAAGATTTGTAACAATCAAATTTGATGTGACAAATTTATGTGATGTGCCCATGTATGGGTATGATGATTTCATATTACACTCAAATATGGGCATATCATATTTATAAAATTCTGTAGTTATGGATTAAGCTTTAGTTGAGTCTTTCTTTTTCTTTATAGTAATTATTAAATTTAAAAATAGTTATGAATATTGTATTTTCTTGTAGGTCATGAGAAGAGTGACGAAGGCATTTCGAAGATCCTAGATACCACAAGGATCACGATAATTCCGGCTGCTGACTTGGACTCCTTTCCAACCGCTGCTGAGAATGACTGTGGACAGCGAACACAAATGAATGAAATGGTAAGATTGTTTGTTATCTTTTTCTGTTCATCTATATACATTAAAATACCTTTATTAAAGGCTCCATATAAAACTCGAAATCATACCATTTATGAAATCACTTGTCTCTATGGTATTTGTTACATTATCAAGTTTTTTTGGTATCCACATGCATTTGTTGATTTGTATAGTGTAATAACTTATAACATTTGCTTTTTTCTGTATTTTTTTTTTAAGGTGCGATTTTTCTCTTTGTATTGAGTATCTTGTTTTACATAGATAGATATTTAATTGTTATAGCTTCTAGGCCTGTTTAAATAATAAATATGTGTTTACATGATGATTATATTACAATAATTTATATAATTAGAGGAAGTATCTTTATGTATTGTGCATTTTTAAATATTTAATTATTTGTAATATGTCTAGCTAGGCCTATGTGTTTTTTCAAGCTAATAAATATATACTACATTACTCTTTTACATTATGGTTATTACATAAATTTGGCAATTAAGAAAATTATATATATTGTTGTTTCTGTTTGGCCTTCAGTCCATGATTCTTTGTGTTTTGTTGTTTCAAATGTTTATTAATGAATAAATAAGTTATTTGAAAAAAATTGCTTTACTTGAAGGGGGAATACATTCCATGTTTTAATGATATGATTTTGCTGGCCAGTTACTTTTTTAACATCATGGAGGTATTAAAATTATTTAATAATGTATGATGCTTTTGTTGTTTTGTTTCGGCAGAATCAAGAATCACCAGTAGTTCATGCCATTCTATCTTTTTTTGAAAGTCAAAACTTCTCACTTGTGTTAAGCATTGAATCAAGTGGGTTTTGGATGAGGTAAGTCATTATTGATTATTCGCTTGTAAAAATACGGCCACAGTAAGCCCTTGAGCTTCAAATCTAAGCTCATAGGCTGAAGTGCCTCTCTCTCTCCTTCCTTAGCATTTGAGCTAGAATAGGCCGGTGTTGGGGCTCGCAACTCGTCCTGCACATCCATTTTATTTACCTCTATAGCATGTGTAGGTACTGCAATGATATAACGGAATTAGTGTCCATTGTTTATTCAAGTATTTGGTGACGTACTGAGCCATATTTTTGAGTTACTATCAATGAGAGTTTTAAATATGAACAAAAGCTTGAACTTGAAACCATATGTATTTGTTGTCATGTACAGATTTTTAAAATATTTAAAAAATTTTAAGTGCCTGATGGTTTTAATGTCTGTTACAAGTTTTTCTCTTGCCTTTTATAATGTCTCTTTTTTAGAATCTGTAAAATTGTACAATTCAGTCTTTAATACCGCAATTACAATTATTTTTGAATAAAATACCTTTATGAATGAATGAATGAATGAATAAACAATAGATTTATTTTCTTCTGATTATGCTTTGAACTACAATTTAACTCATTTATCTGAATTAATTTTTAGTCATTGAATTTATCACTTTAAAAACATTTATATTATTCCACTCTTGCAGAATTCCATTAGACAACCCTGTTTATACAAGTCGAAAGACCCACGGCTCTGTCACTGAGGATGATGAGCTGCTGTCATACTTGGCTGAGTCCTATTCTGTGGACCATTCCACTATGGGCAGTAGGGCTTGTAATGGACATGTGTTCCCATCTGGTATGGTTCATGGGGCAGACCTAAGTCCTACAGATAACACGCTGCAAGATTATCTTTATCTGCATAAAAATTTAAACATGGTAAGTGTAGTCAACATTTGATGTAGTCTTGTATATTTTATTATGCTCCTGAATATGTTACTGAGATAGGTTGGCTTTTTTTGAATTCATTATTTTAAACATATTTGCATATTTATATCACTTTGTTTCTGTTTTAGATCACGGCTCATGTTTCATGTTGCAAGCATCCAGATCACTCAAAGATCCCAGAACTATGGCAACAGAATCTTCAACCAATCATGAACTTCATAAAGAAAGCAAATCAAGGTGGGTTCACATGTGTTCATCAGATTGGTATTTAACACAGCACTAGTCTTCAAATTATTGTGTGCAAAATTAATAATAATAATAATAATAATAATAATAATAATAATAATAATAATAATAATAATAATAATAATAATACCACATGTTACAGGCCTGTCACTAGAGAATCCTTGTGGAGCTTTTTGTTTGAAACTGTAGAAAAAATGAGCAGCCAAAGGAAAATTATGATGATTCTGATAAACAGTTATAATAAAGCAGTCTAATTCATTGATACTTAGATAAACCAAATAGTAAAAAAAAAAAAAAAAATCAGTACAGTTTGAACACCGCCCAGAAAATTATGAATCGTCTGCTATGTTCATATGATTGTATTTCCTTTCATAATTTCATTGATTGATTAAATGATTTTTTTTGAATGGTTGACAAATTAAATATTTAATCAATCAATTATTCAAATATTCATTTTGTCAACCCACGGAGATGATTTTGAGTAACACTTTTTTTTCTTCAGGTGTCCATGTTCACCTGGTTAATGAGCAAGGTTCACCTGTAACAGATGCAATGGTCAGTCAGTGGAGTCACACTTGTCCATTCACCTTTGAACCCAGTGAACAACGATTCCACAAGTTATTAGAAGAGGGCAAAAACACTATAACAGTTGTTGCCCCTGGTTACAGTATGACTACAAAGGAGGTAACAGTCCAAAAGAATCAGGTATGTTAGAAATTAATTATCATAATAGTAATTATTATGCCTGTTTATATAATACTGCCTTACATAATTGAAGACCTGTCCCATCTCTTCTTTATTAACATTACTGCCTTAATAATTAGATACATAATATGATAATAATAGTAATATACAAAGACCTCATACTTCAATTGTGCATTAATATGTCAGAAGTCATGTCATCCAAACAAATCTTACCCCTTGTGTATTGTCTGCATTTTGTAGTGTTTTATGTATTACAAGTGTTTGAAAAGTGGTGTTCATATTCTTCTACACCATACATTTGAATACCTCCCTCTTCTATTTTTTTGTAGTATACTTCATAAATTGCAGATTTAGATTGTTTTGATAATGTCGCCAAAATGGTATCTATAACAAAAAGTAATATTCGAAAGTTATGTTGTATATTAAGAAGATCATTATTGTTTTTCAGGTCATATACAGTCAGTCCTAATTTTTTTGTTTTTTTTTTGCCTAAAACTTGAAAGGTTACAATTTCTATGCATAACTTCCAGCAATAACTTTTGTTAATACAGTAAAACATCCATTTTACGAACGTCAATTTTACGAATAGTCAATTTTACGAATGATCTTTGCCCCTGATGACGTCACCAACGATCAATTAATTTCCGTAAAAAAAGTCCAATTGCGCCCGTTTTACAAAGTGATAATGTATATTTTTCTTGATAAAATCAAGTTTGTTGTATTTATTAATTAATAGTTCGATCTTTTTTTCCATTTCTGGTAAAATAATCACTATATTATTGTAATAACCTAACCATAACATTAAACTACCAACGCAAGTGTCGTCGGATTGAGCGCACATGTTTACGATGACGAACAAGAGTGTTGGGGTCACCAACTTATTGACATCGTGAATGCTAGATATGATCGCGAAATGCATGTAAACAATACAATGCGGCAATCTAACAACTAGAAAGAACACGATAGAAAGGTCCATAAAACATACAGATGTTTGAATAAGAGTTAAAATAACATTTTGTCAAGTGGAAGAATGCCAGCTATTAAAATAAATTTTTTTCTAAGGTAAATTCAGCTAGACTCTGTGTGACAGACCACGCTGCTGTCGGTTCGTGCTAGGCCTGGCTGCCGTCAGCTTATCAGTGCTCAATGGAAGGCGATAGCTAGGCCTAGGTATTGGAAACTGACACCCGATCTAGTTTACAAATTTTTTAATTTACGAATACCCCTTGTTACCAAGGGGTACATAAAATGGACATTTTACTGTATTATATTATTCTTTGTAGATGACATCTGTTACGGTGGAATTGAAGTCGGAGCACATCCTCAGATACCACGATTATGATGCAATGCTGTCAAAGTTACGAAACATTACATTCAGTAATCCGTCCTTATGTAGTTTACACCCGTGAGTATTCACACAAACTTTTGCAATAAACAAATATATTAATTCGGTAACATTCTTGAGTTTTTTTTTGGCGAGTCGAGAAGCCGAGCAGAAAGGCAGGGGTGCTGCTAACAGCATTATCATCGGCGCTGGTTCCAGTCGCTCGTATTCAAGAACCCATTGCATCTTTTGCAAGAGTTATCATGATGCTATGGTTCATTTCAGCCCTTGTCTGCGACTGCTACAGTAGTCACGGACCACGCTCAAGTGCAGTGCAGCACGACGATGCTACGAGTTATGGGATATTCGCCTACCTTTAACTATTTTTGGTCTTTACAATTTTCCAGCAAAATATCAAATTTTTATTATAATAAATTGTTCTTTATAGTATTGGCAAGACCAAACAATTCCGTCAAATATGGGCATTAGAAATCGGCCAGCACAAACCTGAACCAAACACTGCTGAGAAACCACATGTAAAATTCCTTGCCAATATCCATGGTAATGAAGTCGTTGGCCGTGAACTGCTGCTGGCCTTAGCCAGTTACCTGGTTGATAGTTATGGGAGTGATGACCTTGTAACGCATGTAAGTCTAATGCCATCCTACAATTTATTCGCATTAATGTAGTTTATTCTGACATCTCGGTACACATTTATACTTCGAGGTGGAGAGAAAAAAACATAATTTGAGGATACAGTTAAAATTATTTGTCTGTGCACATAGCACTGTACACGAGTAAGTCTCATTCACACAGTCATTAGAACAAATGCTTATGAAAAACATGCTTGGCTCCTTCCCCAGTGGAGTATTCTATAATTTGTTGTATTAAATTAATCATGCATTGGCACTCAAACCTCCTTGGCACCTACTTATACTCTCAGATGGAGAGTGACAATGTGGAGAAAATGCTATGCCCAATGACATAAATGACCTGCACAGCAAGGGCTTTGAACCCCCAACCTCAAGCTTGGGAGTGTAAGCCACAACTGCTGTGCCAACCACTTCCACGAAAAATTGCAGCGTCATATTCAAGCTTCTGTTCCCAAATTTAAGATCTCAAACCACCATGTCAAGTCTGTCATAAAATAAATATACATCAAAATAAATAAATAAATAATTAAAATAAAATTAATTAATTTATTCAAAATAATAATGCAGAAAAAAGGCTACATGTACACTCTGCAGGTGGAAAACAATGCCGTGAGCAGCTCTACCAAGAGATGGATACGTGCGCCTAATAAGATGACATTATTATTATTATTATTATTATTATTATTATATTGATATAAATAAAGGATTGATTAATATTTAATCAAAGATGTAGTAGAGGTGGGCAGGGCCAGCCTACCTTGAAGTTTTTCACCCTGTCTAAGGTAATTTCATTGTCCTCCACCCACCTTTATTAACCCCATTGCCCATCCTGAAAATAAAATCCACTCTTATTTAGAGTTTATACCAAAGTTACTACCATCCATGCTTTAAGTGTCTACTATCTACCCTTAGTTTCCTCCAGCTACAAACCTGTCAAATGACTGACTTAGAACTGTCAATTTTTTTACTTTCCATAGCTCGTTGATTCAACTCACATTCACCTGATTCCAATGGTGAACCCGGATGGCAGCCAACAAGCCGAAGGCGAAGAAGGCAACTGCGCTAGTACTAAAGGACAAAATAATACAAATAATGTTGATATTGACATTACTTTCCCAAGTGAGTTTTACAAAATATTGTCAAATTAAAATGGGTATTTCTAGACTTAGTCTTAAAAGGATGAATTGAAAACTGGGTTAATCAAAAGGACAAATAAAACAGTGTTGAGTAGAAGTTAATTTATTTTGGAGAAAATGCTAACCATTCTTCAAATTTAACCTACTGCCTTGTTCATGTATAAAATCATTTTTTGTTCTTTGTAGTAAATAAAATGAATAATAGTCACTTTGAACCGCAACCAGAAACCAATAATTTGATAAAATGGATGAAGAAGACTCAGTTCTCCATATCTGTTGCCCTCTACAGCGGAACCAGTGTAGTCAAACTTCCTTATAACTTCATCCATAAAAACAGTAAGTTATTGATTTTTGTTTTTATATTTTTTATTTAAAAATATCTTAATTTTTTATGTTTTAATTTGACTCCTAAACATCTTGAAGGTTGTGTGAGCAATAAAACGGCATTACACAATTGTCTCCACAAACCTTTACCCAAAAAAAAAAAAGAAACAAATTAAAAAATATGTGATTTTATATATATAAAATAGCTTTTCTTTATGTCAAAAATTAAGTCAATTCCTATTTATATTTCATATACATCTCAAATTATGTCAAATATTATTGGTGATGAAAAATATTATTTATTTTGCATACATATTTGTCTTTCATAGATCATGCAAGTGAAACTGTGACACCAGATAATGACGTGTTCAGATACCTTGCAAGTACATATGCTCAAGCACATCCCAGCATGCATCAGGGGAATCCGCAATGCCCAGATCATCAAGGTACTAGGAACAAATCAGGAGAGATGTCTTTCACTTTCTTGTCCTCCTTGGTGTTAATGTTGGTTGTGGAGGCGTGGTGTTTTTTTTTTTGGTGATTAGAGGTGATGGTAGAGTCACTGGTGTTTTGGTAGCATTGTTGTTATTGATGATGGTAGTGTTGGTGGTGTTGGTTGTGGTAGTAGTGTTGGTGGTGATGATTGTAGTGTTGGTGACAATGATAGTGTTTTGTGATAATGCTAGTGATGGTGGTTATGACAGTGTCGATGGTGATGGTGATGTTGGTAATGGTAGTGGTGGTGATGATTCATGGTGTTGGTAGCTATGATATGGTTGATGATGATGGTAATAATGTTAATGATGATGGTAGTGTTGGTGATTATGTTAGTGTTGGTGATGATGTTAATATTGGTCATGATGTTAGTGCAGGTGCATTTGTGTTGCTAATGGTGTTGGTGATGGCAGTGTTAGCCAATAGTGTTGATGCTGTTACTTTAAGCTATAAAGATATACAAACTATACATTTTTCATTTGATTGACAGGAGATCATTTTGAAGGTGGTATGGTAAATGGAGCAAAATGGCATGGTCACACAGGTAGCATGCAGGTAAGTGTAACTTACAGTGTTCTATTGATGTCCCCAAGCAAAATATATTATATGCATTTGTGTATATAGGGGCTTGTAATTTAGCATTATATTGCTTTTGTATGTAGATACACAGTACCCAACTTCTTATGGTATTTCTATAATCAATTTAATACTATTGCTGCGTTTGCAGGATTACAATTATGATGAATTGAACTGTTTGGAATTAGCAGTGTACACTGGTTGCTGTCACCACCCAAAAGAGGTGGAGCTACAATCCATATGGCATGCCCACCGGAAGCCCCTGTTGGCTATGATTGAACAGGTAGAGGATTATATCATCATCATCATTATTCTCATCATTGCTATCATTATCATTATCAACATTCATTGATATATATATATATTGGTGAAAGTGATGACAATGAAAACAAAAGTCAAGTTGACGTATTTTTGGAACATAATTTATTAAACACGAATATATATTATTATTATTATGTAAGATTCATCGTAATTTGTTTGAACTAATTATACTATATTCTTTGAAAAAATGTGTTTAATATGAATTTAAAATGATTTAGAATATTGAAATAAAAAACATTTGATCATCATCATTATCATCATTATAATTGTCATAGTTATTTCATTATAATTATCATCCTCATCTTCAACATGCTCGTCATTATCATTATTATCATCATGAATATCATTATAATCATCATCATTATCATCATATCATCATCCAACTAATGTGTAGGCCACCAGAATGTCATGATGTAATTCAGAAGTTGTTATTCATTGTTATTAATATTTATTACCATTTCTTTTTCATCAATTTAGGCCCACTTTGGCGTACAAGGTAGCATTCAAGACCACTATGGTCGCAATATCGGTGGCGCCACGGTGAAAGTGGACGGTCGGCAACACGTGGCCACATCCTCGGAGTCCGGTTACTTCCACCAGCTTCTGCTTCCTGGCACATACCATGTCAAGGTAGAAGCCAAGGGCTATAGTGTGACTACAGTAGATATTGTGGTACCTAACCGTGCAGCGAACAACATCACCATTATACTGTATGAGGAAACATATATATTTGGAATGAGGCCATCATTTTTTATCATGTTTGTTGGTAAGTTGACTAGTAGAGCTAAATAAAAAATTTTAATTCTTTATCTGTAATTTTTTTTTACCTATGACAACAATTGTTTGCAGTTTTTACTGTTTTATGTACATATTTTGTATTTGTTCATTAGATAATAATGGGCTATGTTTAGAGTAATTTTGACCTTTTCAACTTAGTTACAGTAATAAATAATTTAAAAACTCTGCTGCCTTTAAAAACATAATTTTGTTTAATTGTTTCAGGTGTGGCCCTTGCTGTTATCATGTTGTTGATCCTATGCCTCATCCGTGTCTGTAATGGAAACAGACACGGCCATCACAGGAAAGGATTCTACCGACTGGACGGTGACAAAATGTACCAAGAGGAGTTTGCAGACCGAATGGCTATGAAAGCATTTAATTCAAAACAAACATTACTTAGTAATGGTTACCATGACAACTTCAGTGAATCAAGTAGCGAGGAAGACGTTATCTTTAATACGTGACCTTAGATTTATGATTATTTTTTTAAGACAGGACGTCAGAAGAATTAGATTTTATAATTGGAAATGCAGATAGGTTGATTTTTATGAGGTTCAGTTGAAAATATTTAGAAATGATTCATTCATGCCTAAGAAACAAGCTTTATAAAACAATTTTTCAATACTGCGTATATGTAATTATTTTTTTTTTTTAAATTGTTGAAGATAGCATGTAAACTTAATGATGCACAAATAGCAGCATATGGGATATTAAATTGGGGTGTGGGGAGGCTGATGGGATGATAGTGTTGTAGAACAGTAAGGTGGGGAACTTGCTGGGGAATGATGTGACAGTTAAACCCTAGTGTCGCACTATTTTAAACAACTTTTGTTTTTTGATTTGCGCCATAATATTTTACATTATTTTATCTAGACCTGGACAAAATTTATAGGTAGAATGGTAAGTGTTGAGGTAGGGGGAAACTTTGATATAAGTTAGAGGAATAAGTTGTATTGTTTACGGAAATAATTTATGTTGTACAAGAAAAAAATGTTATTTGTAACAGTCAATGCTAGTACTGTTTGTCTAGCCTATAAAGCAGTATATATGTTTTTCAATTGGTTTATTTTATCTTATTCTGAAAGTGTACTTATTTGATAACATTGAGATCATTACTCGCATTCTTTCATAGGGGAATAACAAGGTCTACAGTGCTTCTGGTCCTACTTCAAAGCAATGACTGACAAAATACAGAACTTATTTTCTGTATATTCTAAATCTGTTACTTCCAAATATGATTCCAATCAGCAAAAGGCTTGGAAGTTAAAAATGCTTGCCTTCGAGATCCAAAGTCCAGGGGAAAATTATTATGGGATATCTCACTCATGTTTTCTGCTGTAAATATTGCTTCCTGCATATATTATGCAGTGTGATTTGTAAAAAGTTATGCACACATTGTTTTCTGGTTGTGGAAATGCACTTAAAAAAATCCCAGAATATATGTGTATAAAGATAATTACTATTGTGATCCGTTTTGTGTTTAAATAATAAGGTCAGAGATTGAGACCTATTGAAGGATATCCTGTACGAAATAGTATCACCACAGAGTTTTTTATAACAACTTCCTGGTAACATGCTGCATCGCTCCAATAAAAGAAATTATGTTTTTAAACTTTGAAACTACAATAGTTGGTTTATGCGATAGGAATAACGTTAAAAGAAGCCTCTTTTCCTGTAAAGGACAATCATTTTTCAGATTTAAAGTCAAATATTGCAGTTTTTTTTTATGATTAGCGTCAAATAACAACAGAAAACCGCCTTTAGCCGTGTTATTTGAAACGATGATTGGAGAAAAAGAATCACAACTCTCAGACTGACTTCCAAAAAATGTATACAATTTTCAAGATTGCCTGTCTCTTCCAGCTTTATTATATGTGTGGCTCAGATGTTGACTGTCAACACTAAGTTCAGGCCAGGCTTGCCAGTTTGTTTGAGCTCTATTAACTGTGTGGCTCTAATGTTCACTGTCAACACTAAGTTCAAGCTTGCCAGTCTATTCCAGCTCTATTAGATGTGTGGCTCTAATGTTCGCTCTCAACACTATCAAATTGTCTGATAAGTATCTGTGATGTGCACATATATGGGCATGATGATGTCATTTCACACCCAAATATGGGCAAATTGCAGCTATTTGTCACATAAATGATTGGACTATGTGCTGTGATTGCTGCAATATTTAAATGATCAAAATATTATAGTAATTGTTATTGTCGTGATGGAATGATAGACAATAACTGATTTGCGTCAGGAGAAACATGTATAGGTGTAATTTTGCCCTACCTGACGTGGAAATGTACCGAATACTCAGTACATTTGAAAACAACTGCGAAATGTACTGAGTATTCGGTACATTTCCACGTCAGGTAGGGCAAAATTACACCTATACAAAATATTATAGTTATTATAATTATTATTTTTAGTTGAGAAATATATGATATGGACTTGCTTTGGTTTTTAGCTGGTGTATTCATGATTTTTATTAAGTGATACAACATTTTATTTCAATCAGTTGCTTTGGCAGTCAGAAGTACATACAGTAATTGCATAATTGCGATTATGTAAAAGTGATTGTATTTTTGGTATTTTTTACAACTTTTAATTATTTTCTATGGCTGAATAACGTGATACTAAATTTGATATTTGTTTTTAAGTTAAATTTATAAGTTGTATTACAAATATAGATCTGCAATTATTTTCAGTTTATTAAAATAATCATGAACCTCACAGTCCAGGAAACATCTACCGGTATGCCCTTGGGTGACCGTGGATGTTGGGGTACACAGACACTTAAGGTTGTTTGAACGCCTACTTTATCAAATTAAGTAAAATAATAATAATAAATTTTAAATAGAACAGAAAATAAACAGACAATTAAAAATAATGTAAGGTTTGGTGATGGTATACCTGGTGTGATACCTGGCACTTGTGCGTGCCAGGCATATATTACAGGTTGGGCCATGAGTGGGCCTTGTATTCAATTTTTTAAATAAAGTGTGTTACATACAAAAATAATAGTTTCTAAGAAATTATAAAATATGATACCTATTTCTGTATTCTAGAAAATAAAATAGCTTAGATCATTTGCCTAAAGCTTATATTTGGGTACCCATCATGGTTTGTTATTGCCCATAATGCCTTGCAATATTTCGTTCAGATATGGTGATATTTGGACAAACAATATGAAACTGAGATGTATGAAGAAATATGTTATACTATAGCACTTCACTACTTAAATGTACAAATATTCATAACTACTGTAACTTCTATAGCTAATTTTGTAAATTATATCATTTAAAATCTCTATATAATCCATAGAATTTATCAAAGTCATTAGTAGATATTATTTAAATTTCTTTGTAGTTTATTAATATAATTAATTTACTTTATGCAATTTAATTGCATGAAGTTTTGGGACTTGGATCAGTTTTTGAATATGTTGACTATATAATAAACAGACAAAGACAATTATAAGAGATAACTTAGATATAGTTTTTTTTTGTTTTTGCTGGTAAATTTGAAAGGTTTTTACATTATCATCATCATAAATATCTACAGTATCATCCCTTTGTCTTTAATTAATGTTTGATGATGGTTATGATGATATGATAATCGCATGTAAACACATGCATGTGTGGTACAACATGTGAGTGTGGGATAAACGCCGATTCCTGGCCCTGTTCTGATTGGGCAATTGTTAAATTTGATTGGCACTCATGATAGGTCCTTTGTCATCATTCATGTACACACCCACTTTTCTTCCTTTGCCAATTTATGAAGCATCAGTGATGTTTCAGGGGTGCGCAGGGATATGCACTTCCCCCAAAAAAACTCGTACCCCCCCAGTCATAACACCTTATTTTGCATCCACCCCCCTCTCCCAATTAGATCTCCCCATTTCAAGACTCCTAGACAGTGGCATGTCTACGGGGTGCACATGCCCTTCCAAAAATGACTTGCGTAGCACCCCTCAACTGATCATTAATGCCCCCACTTCACCTTTGCGCCCCCATCAGCACCCCCCATTTCAAGACTTCTACATACGCCACTGCTCCTAGATTCGCCACTGTGAGACTTCAGGGCTAAATCATATTGATGTCCATCTATACCGTGAATGTCCACAAAAATCATTGGCCTATGCCTCTGATTATCACAAATATATGTGCAGCATTGTGAGGTGTGTATGGTACAAACTTTTAAGACAACCAAAGCAAAGACATACTCTAAACATCAACAGCTTTGAACCACTTTTATTTTCTCTCCGGAAAAGTAAATATTTATTTTCTACATAATTACATTAATTCACTTCATTTCTGCCAATTGTAACTTGTTGACTGCCAGACCTTTTTTTTAAGCTTTCTGCCAAAACAAGCTTGGTATATGTTCAAAAGGAGCCCCCTCTTGTACCGTCTACTACCGTCAAAGTAACACAACAAACATAATATGACAATAACATACAAATGATGTATGTTATCTTCCTCAAACTACCACCAGCCGTTGGGTCTGTGGTTATACGATGTATAAAAAAAGAAGTAATAAACGCTAGAATGTTACCCCGATGATTTTGACGAGTATATTTGTCCTGGTGCCCTCGGCAACACCCATGTGGGACCAGTATACTCGTCCCTGGCAGCCAACATGTTAAATTTTAACTGGTTTTGTTATGTTGACCTTTTGCTAATCTTAATTATAAATGTTACCTGCATTTGTTATTTAAAAAAATATATGACATGCACGTGATATTAAATCACCATAAAACTTGGCGTGTATAGTTTTGATTTTAATATATATGAACTCACTGATGATACTTTGAACATGGAAGAATTATTTTGATAATTGTTTTAGCACATTGTGAACTACTGCAATGGATTTGTGCGCCTTATAAATATTATCATTTATTTATTATTACAGTATTATTATTATTATTATTAAGGATCCTTCCTATTACAATATTTTAGACCTGGGCAGCATGAATAACCCTCACAATTTTGTGTCTAAGTGTATCTGTTAAACAATTTTGTGTCTGGGGTCCGTTACTAGTAGTTTTTAATGGGCAGTGGTATTAAAGTAAGGTGGTGCTTAACTGCAGCTTCTGCAAGCTCCAGGAGCCCATCTAAATAGTCAAAAATCTAATTTGAATGAGGAACAGTGAATGTGCCAGCTGGGGAGGAGGAATTTGCCTATACAAATAACGTTATTTTGATTACCAATCCCTAATATTCTGGTCTAAAAGCACAATTCTTGGGTCATACTAAGACATAAAAACTCTCCCCATGAACCCTACCAGAAATGTTTATTCCGGGACCTTGACCATGGCTATATTCAGCCCCTTGGTTTGGACCCCTGTCAATAAATTTCTGAGGCACCACTTCAGATTTACTATTTATTATTATTAGTATTATACTATGTGTACTCACAAAATGCGTGGAAAGTAACTGGCCACCCTACCACACAATACCGAGGCTTAGTACGATGGGCTAACAGCTCATTCCCCTACATTCAATAATGAATATGGGACTACCTTTACCTTACTCACAAAATAGAAAATTGGTAGTGTGGCTAGCACGACCCTCCATAACACCAAGTTACTCTATTTATATTGAGAAATTGCTTAACACTAAATTACTATCATTTTATTACTTATTTACTCTTCAAATAGAAGCCAAGTTCACCATAGAGGCCCTCTCACAGAAAAGTATATTTTAATACAGTACAGTATACAACATATACAAATAATATATAAATATTAACAACAAAACAATTTCTAACATTAATTAAAAACATTTTTTTTTGGCAGCTGAAATCATATCATGACATTTACGTACATCTCAGATATGAGGTACTGTAAATTCATCGCTCATATCAGGAAACATAATGAAAGGAAATTGTGTTAGTTCGTGAATACAAAATAGCACATTAAAATAAACGCTGTTGTTGTTACAGATTTTTTGGTTTTTAACACGAGACTTTTTTATATCATGTTCAACAAACCTGCAACCCACCAATAATAATGATCTCGAATAAAAATAAGATTTTATTTTTGGCCAATTAGCGCACCCCCGCCACGAAAAAATGGAAATTTCAGAAAAAAAGAAAGGTTTCCCTTTATTTTTATTACTGCTGCTGCTGCCATGAAATCTTCCTAATTATATAGATTTAAAGCAGTTCACCGTCCCATTAAAATTTTATTTTTATTTTCTACTCCAACTGGATGTTTTTGGCAAAAATATTTGCTAAATGAAAAAACACAATTTTGTTTAAATTTTTTCCACCCTCTCCTAATGAAACTTAAAGAAACAAGGTATAGAAAAAATCTCGCCTAAAGATTACAAAATTGCTTGACAACCAATACGTGCTTATGTTGACGCGCTTTCATTTTGTTAGTTTGTAATGCGAGCGATGAATTATACAAACATAATTTTCAGAATAAAACTACAGGGCAATTTGAACAACACCTGAGGGGTGAGGTGGCTTTGAATTACGTCCACCTAGGTATTCCACTTTTTTTTAGGGTAGTCCTCACATTACCGTAACACTGACATAAAGGGGCTCTTTATAACAAACACATCACCCGTATTTAACTAGCACAGAATAGACGGGGTTGAGGCGATACCACAGAGACTTGATTCACGTGGTCTAGGTCAATTGCGATTCTGAAGAGCCATCCGAGTTGTCACATGCATATCATCAGGGTAACGCTTTATTACCTCCTCATTGGCTAGATAATAATTCCCTTTGAACTCCACAAAATGCTTGCCAACCTCAGAGTGAGTAATCACTTGTGGATTTGCTTCTATCATCAAACTCTCTGTTAAGAATAAAAGAGATTAAATTTAGATTATCATTAATTTTTAATACCACATTTATAGAGGGTGACCCAGCTTATCTAGAAGGTGACTATTATAAGATTATTTGTAACAAGTACAATTAAGATTCAAGACTCGAGCCCTGATGTATCTGTGTGTGTGCTGAATCGTGGAAATTCATAGCTGCTTCCCTTAAGTTTCAGCTGGAAGGCTGAAATGCAAATTTCAAAAGAGCACTATCATTTGGAAGAGACATAAGAAGTTGATCGTGTGCAATATGGCCCATTTAATCTTAAAGTGTGCAGTACACTCTTCGGAAATGAGCATGACATTGTTTTTCTGGAGTGCTGCCCAGTTCATCAACAGTAGGACACCACTATGAGTTAATTCGTTAGATTTCTGTGGGAAATTCTGTACCTTAGTGTTTCCAATCCAACCCTTCTCTAGGTCATGCTAACTAACCTTGTGCTGCATAGCGTTTAGACTGATCTGCAACAAGCACGTTGTAGAATGGTTGGCGATCTTTATTCGGAAGCCTGTCTACACCCATCTGCGACTTCCAATTCTCAGACATCTCGCATAGAGGGTCCCATCCATAGATAACACACATATAGTCATATCTGAAAAAACAATTATGATAATAATATTTTAGATTTACATTCGGGTCTCTCAGTAGAAAAAGACAAAAGTGATAAAGTGCCTTGCCCAAGGACACAGGCAAAATACACAGCGAGGGATTGAACCACTGACCTCAATTTTAAGAAGCCAAACCACAATCGTTTTGCTAAACTGCTCCTATGGGTCACAATTATACCAAGACATCTTGTATTATGTTCTCCAAAGGCACTCCTAGAATTCATCTATCCATTGATGTTCAAAACTAAACATCCTGATATTTTTATTATCTTACCATCTGTAATCCAACGCTAATGTACTATATGTGTAACACCTGAAATAATGTTTTTAAATTTTAATTCTTTAAAATTATAATTGAATCTTGTAGCATTAATTAATTAATTAGGATTATATATACTTCATTGTTTCAGAAAAGAAATAATATTTATAACATATATTTTATTTTACTAGATATGAATTAAAAAAACTTTAGAACATGTAAGATTTTATACAAGATGTTTGATTAAACTAGCCAATGAAGTACCTTCGATGCCGCATGATCATCCCAACAGAATATTCCACTTCCTGGTGGTCTGCCCGCCTTTTCACTGTAATAACCTTGGGAGAAAAAGACCATTAATATTTATGCATATGGAATTCAATAAAATATATTTGGCACTGCAGTACTGTAATAGCAATTTATATGCCATATGAATTCAATGTTTACAGATTATTTTTCATCAAGTGGATGAAGTAAAGATGATAATAAAAATATATTTCTCATTTCCCTCTGTATTTGAAATTTGTCTTGTCGGAATCTGGAGTATCTGAGTTAAGTTTTATAAATTGTATCAAATATTAAAACTAACTTTGTTTGGATTTTCTTCTTCTTCTAGTAATGTATGCGCCTCTCGTATCATGTACTTTTTAAGAGTTAACATGTTGTTAGTAGTTGGATGACATTGTCGCAGATAATCCAAAACCTTCAAATAAAAAAAAAAGTTACAAAAATATCTCATAATTATTGATATCCATAAAGGGGGTCTGGCACATAAGAATGGAAAGAGACATGAATGGAACTATAGAAAAGAGGTTGGGTACACAAGAAAACACTGTAGGCTGGCATTAAAGAAGTTGGTATGGGGGGGGGGCATCCAGTAAACTTGAAAATAATTAATTTTTTGATCTGTGGATAACTTAAGTAATACTTAAATGTACAATTCAAAGTATTATTCAAATTTTGCAGATATTTTTGGCTTTGGCCATGTTATATCTTCAAGAAATTTATAGTTCAACTTCTTTGTATATATTCAATTTATATATGTATTAATTAATTTATTTGTACATTAATTTATTTATTCAAGTATTCATTTTGTCATTCACAGAATAACAAAATTATTAATTAATTCAATAACTGTTATTAATCAACTTATTTTATTAATAAATTTTCAGGTTGTAGTGAGTTGCTACGTACCTCTTGTACATTCATACCAGATTGAAGATAGAATCTACGCAATGTGATTGCAGCATCCTCATCATCCGAGCAGAGGAGAAGGAACAATTCATACCCATCGAGCATCCTCCTAAAAGTAAATTTTTAAAAGTTGACAAAACAGATGTATGTTCATAACATAAAAATGTATTACAGTAGAACCCTTATTAAGGGGACACCCTCTTGGGACCAAAAAAAGTGTCCCCTTAATTAGGGGTGTCTCTTTAATAAGTGTTTACCATAATGTTAAAAGATATATTTCCCCTTATTTAACGGAAAAGTGTCCCCTTAACAGCAGAGGTGGCTCCAGAAATTTGCAGACGGGGTCCCGGCATGTCCACCACTGCTTAATAGCGGTATCCCCTGAATATGGGTGTCCCAAAGGAGGAGTTCTACTGTATCACATCATAAATATATATGGACACATCATGACTATATATGGGCACATCATGACTATATATGGGCACATCATGACTATATATGGGCACATCATGACTATATATGGTCACATCATGACTATAATGGGCACATCATGACTATATATGGGCATACAACACTTTTTTGTCAAAGAAAATCTGATAGTTTGGACAAAGCTTAATACTTGGGAAGAAGGCATTTGCCCAACAAACACAAAACATTCTTATAACATTCGCGAACGTTGTGGTTAGGTAGGTCATAAAATAACGTTCACACAACGTTTTAAGAACGTTCAAACGTTGTGAAATTAGTTTATAAGTACGTACATATGGTTCTAGAAAATAACGTTTGTATCACCAAACTGTAACATTATTACATTCTTTTAATGTAATATTGTTAGCTGGGTGATCATGTCTTTTATTTGTTGGTACCATTCTTATAAGGAAGAACGAGATAATTACTACAAGTTAACAAACACAGCAACAAGCAAAATGATGATAATACGACACAATGCCTCCTGGATGCACATTAATACTGCCCCCAATAGTTAAAAATGTGTACGTACACATCATCAAGGTGCGATGTGAGCCTCATGAGGTTGGCAACCATCCTGACGTACACTGCTCTTGTCGAGCATGCTCTGAAGTACTCACTGCCAATGCCAAAGGTATTCATCATCGGAGACAATGAATAACACTCAACATTGCTCAGCCTCTGGCCACTGTGAAACACATCAATGTACTTGTACTTATTTGCGTTATTTTTCTGCCTGTAATATAAAAAAAGGACTTGCATTACAGCAATAATATTCAGGCAGAGGTGGCTACTGAAAATTTGGAGACAGTGGGGACCGAACCAATTGGGCTAATTGAAACAGGTGGCTGATTAGAGCCTCAGTCAGTGCTCCACAGTAAACTCCCTGATAGGGTTCAATGGGAGAGTTTTTATGGCTTAAGCCGCAATTGCACTGGACTTTTTTTGGTAAAACTAGCCAAGACGCTGGTTAGTTTTACCATAATCAGTCGAGTGTGACCAGCCCAGCAAACTTACCTCTCAGGAAAGCTTCCCGAGACAAGCGGTTACTTTAACCGAGTGGATTTTTACCCAGTAAAGCTGTAAAAAAAAAGTCCAATGTGAACACACGTCTTGATTAAACATTCCAAGCCATTCAAGTGTAACCCAACTTGGTTAGTTTTACTATTTCTTGCAGTAAAACTGACTCAAAAAATCCGAGTGCGGACACCAGTAAGATATACCCATTGGAATGTTACACACAGTCTCGGAAAATCTTCCCCTTTTTTATGTCTGGCGCAATTGCGGCTTTCTGGTATGGCCCAAAATTGTGCTTTTAACCCAAAATTTTAGGGAATGGCAATCAAAATAATGTTACTATTTGAATAGGCCAAAATATTTTTAGTCCAAATACCTCAGGGTCAGAACAGGTTTAATACAATCAGCAGCATTATTCATTTTTCATATTTATTCATTTATATGGTAGAACTCACATGGGTTGAACATCCAAACGTAAAATAAAGTGGTTAGGAAAATTAACCGGGTCGAGGGTGATGCCAAGACGTCTTGCTACTGCTGAGTAGATGACAGCTAGAGAGATAGGAATTCCCTGCTTGGTTTCCAAGACCTGCAAAGAATTCCAAGAAAACCATTATTCGACAATCATTCATTTTTTCCCATAGTACAGAGTGTATCCAAGGCTTTAGTGTATGTAAATAGTAGTAAAAAGTAAAAAATGAAATTAATACAAAACAATAATTAAAAATAAAAGTGACTAAGAACACAATAATTTTAAATTTCATGCACACTCAGAATTGCAACCACATTGAGAATTGCAACTATTCTTGGCACAAATGGACACTACTTGTACAGTAAGTATTTTTGGTAATACTAATAGACCGATTCGGTGATGGGTCTCACGTGACCTAACTTGGGTGTAAACAATGGACTGGCACAGCAGTGTTTAAATGGAGATTGCTATGGTGGCTGTGATGATAATTGCTGTATTTGTTCTTTTGAGCATGATTTAAATTGCTCTAAGTCGACTGTTGATGTGCCGAAATTAACCACACAAACTTTGTGTAACTGGTCGTCCACAGGAATTTGAGATTTTAAAACAAATATTAGGCCTAGGCCCCTGCATATCTATGGCCTGCATATGCACGAGAGTCTTCGACTCGTGAACTACGATTCAATTCAATTCAATATTTATTTGCTACAAAAGCCATCAATGGGCTATTATCCGCCATACAAAAAACATAACACAATCGATTATCAACATTTATTATAGCCAATAAAAATTTTTCAAAATAAGAATTAAACAACAAATCAATGCGTTCCAAGCAGAGTAGTACAGATAGAGGCATTGTTTGCAGAAGACGGATCGAGATTTAGAGACGAGCAAAGCTTAAGTGCATATGGGAGAAACGAAGATTTGAAATGTTCGGTTCTACAAGAAAGTCGTAAGAAGGCAGATTGTTGGTGATTCCTAAGCGAGATAGAAGTTTGACGTCGAGGCGGGAGGAAATCTGTGAGAATGTGATTGTAAGATTGAACAATTCGACAAAATATGTATAGAGTGAAATATTTAAATCTTGTGCCGTACGTTGTGATACCATACTGACCAAATAGTTGTGCATATGAAGAATATGACGAGTGATCTGATAAAATTTTACTAAAAAGATATTTAATACATTTCAAATATGCACATTCCATCACTGATTGGACATGGGATTTATATAAGAAAACGAGAGATGTTTGGTCAAGTGAATGCTTTAGATATTTCATCACAGAAAGTTTGCGGACACATGATTTATATATATTGATAATTTGTGAATGCCACTTTAGATTGTTTGAGATTGTAATACCTAAATATTTAAGTTCTTGGACTATGTCAATCAGCGACCCACAGAGAGATTTTGAATTGCTCATTTTATTCGTGGCCATTTTGATTTATTCTGTGCTAACAGGTGGACAATCATGAATAGGAGGAGGGATGCAAGAATCTGGTACAATAAACATAGCGTCACTGGAACACTGTTTAGCAAAAACAGAGTTGAATTGACAGGCAATTTCAAAAGGGTCATTGAAAATGGTACCGTCTGGAGTGGTAAAAGCGTTATGGGACCTATATTTGGTAGGAAGGATTTTTTAAATTTGAGACCACCAATTGTGCTTTAAGTTTCCAAAAACATTAATATTATATTTTCTTTTTGCTCTACGAATCTGTGAACGTACCCAACCCTTCAAAACCAAAAATAGGTCCCTGTCATTGAACCAGGCCCATTGTCTAAATAATATTAACTTTTTAAGGCCTGGACTTAACCATTTAGCATCATTAATGTGTTTCCTTACATTACGATAACCTAAACATGAATTAAGCAAAGATTTAATGTATGTGGATGAATAGTCAATAACTGTTCGAAGTAAGTCCAGTCCGTATCATTAAGTTTGTTTTTAAGCATCCCAATAGATGCCGAATCAGTTCGTAACATTCTAGTTTTGATGCAAGCACCTGTTCATTCGTTGTTCCAGCGGGATATCAAATGACACCGCCTTGTGACCACAGCCACTTAACCAATTGTATACATGTACGTTCCATACAACGTTGCTGCGGCCCATTACAATCTCCAATGTATTATTTTCCCTTGTCAATTTAGTGATGAACTGCTCAAATGGTTAGTATTCTGGAAAATTAAAAGATTTTCAGAACGACAGTCGTTAAAATCGCCACAAATAATCAGTTTGCTTCCGTGTTGTATTCCAAGAATAGTTTCTTGTAACTGATCGTAACATGCTTGAATGCACGCACCAGGTGGTCTATATACACTAAGAATATGAATGATTTCCTTATTTATGATCAGTTTGGTAAGTATAAATTCAACATTTTGATCACAATAAGATTCACTCATTGAACAGGATACATTTATTGTGCAATAAACAAGTAAGCCACCTCCTCGGGAATAACCCCTGTCCCTACGCATCATTTCTTAACAAGGAAGTTCATACACGGAACCGTCGTCGAATTGATTCAGCCATGTTTCCATAAAAATTAAAAGATCTGGAGATTTTCCTGATGTTAATGCAGCCTGTATTTCATCTAATTTGTTACGAATGCTGCAAAGGTTTTGAAGAACGCAATATAGCTTACTCACATCTCCGGTGCATCTTTTGTGACTTTTCCCACCACGACGACCCTGTGTTCTTGGCTTCGTTCCAAATACACCAGTGTCGTTCTGTACGTACTCGTTGCCGTTAGCATTAGCAGTCGGCCTACCGCTCGTAGGGTAGGTTTTACATATGAGTAATTCCTCTAATTTTGTTGACAATATCGGCATTTGTAGTGGTAATAATTGTTGATCTAATATCAAATAATACTTCTCTTGAATAATTTATGACTATAAGACGACAGAAACACCAAGACAATATCAATATAGATAGAGCGATCTGTCGCACGTCCAACACGAACGGCGCCATCATACTTGACCCTACGATTTCTAAGCTAGCTAAGGTTTCTGAAGAACCACATAAATTTCAAAGCATGCAATACAAGAAGAACACTGGAATAAGTAAATAAACACTATTTTGAACTATTGTATTGCCTTTCCTTGCCACATATTTCTCACGTTAACAGTGGGTGGTTGTTTTTGCAAACATAACATTACCTTTTCCTATACATTCACACTGATCACACCGTAATGATTTGCAGGTTATACCCACCTTACATCACATGACCGCCCATAAACAAACATTGCCGAATGGGTCTATAAACTGTTGTATTGATATTCTTATTTTTTGTCCACAAGCCATAAACACACAATTTATGATTTATGTATAATATTCAACATGCTAAGATATTTCCTTGGAATCATGCAATATTGGTGTTAGGTTTAAGTGCAGTCCACACTTTGTCACTTTTTATGTGACAAATATATGGGCATATCACATTTATTTGTCACACAAAATTTGATAGTGTGAGCCAAGCTTTAGACAAGAATCTCAGCCATGTAAATTAGTCATTCTGGCTCTGAATAGTAAGATTTTTTTGGATCAGGCCTCAGACACAAGCAAGATTAAACTGGATTTTAAACACTTACTCACCTTGTCAATAAAAGAATTATTAGGGTTGTAATAATCATCCTTATTACCCTCAAAATTCTCCACTTCATAGAAGATTGTATTGAGAACATCAAGAACAAAGGTACTTTGATCAACGGAGAGAGGTTCTACATCGGGTAAAATAATCGTAACATTAAAGCTAGACAACATTTTTTAAGTATCAAATGTTATTCTTTAAGATTTTTTGCTAGTGTTTAAATAGGATGTAGGCCAATAGATGTGTAATTGTAGTGTAGACAATTTATATATTTGCAAGACTACATTAAAGACAAAATGTAAGGTTTACTGTTATTCATTTACATTATGGTGGTCATCCTCCTTATCACCAATACCGCATTACCATTACCAGCATTATCATTATTATCACCACCATTATCATCACCTTTATCAGTCCTATCATCACCACTATTATCATTATCACCCTAATACCATCATCACAGCAATATTGTCATCATCAGTATAAGCATCACCACTGCCATAATCACCACCATTGTCATTTTCATTACCATCATTATCACCATTGTTATTATTATCATTATCATCACCACCACCACCACCAACTAACCCCGAAACTGAATTGCAGAAATATCGGGATGGTGTCTGGGTTCAAAGGGTTTGAATGAACCCTCCTTTTTTTAAGAAGTGCCCTTATGAAATTGTATGTAAAAATTTAGTGACATTTCTGGGCATCTAAGAATCAAGGTCATGAAAATTATTACTTTGTAAAAACTGTTACTGGTGAAAAGTCATAGAATAAATAAGAAAGGCATTTGGTCAATAAGAAAAACTGTAAATTTACCATAAAAAAATTCCAATATTGATGACATGAATGAGTCTAAAATAGTATAATGTTGTTGGTTTTTTTTTTCTTTTTTTTTTTTTTGCTTGTCAAATTTGGATTTTGCATGCATATTTCCCCATCAAACATTATCATAATATAATTACAAAAATTTTCCGTTTTCTGAAAAAATCGAACTCCCCTTTACAAGTTATACTTGAACTTGAATTATATATACTGTATATTGCTATATATAACGTTTATATTATGTTCATTGTCATGACTTAATGGTTGTAATATCCTCACCATCTACTGAGCCTTGACTGGCTGGGTGCTCATCACCATACCTGATACACACTTGTAGTCGAACCCTTTCTGCCAACTGGTCAAGCCTTTCATAAATTTCTTTCTTGTTTACTCTTGTTCCTGATTGGTTCCACTGTGCTATCACAATTGCACCTGCAAGGCAAATACAATAATTTAAATCTACGCATACAGGGGTGAAGGCTAGTTTCATACTGGCGATGGGGGAGTGCGAAAATTGAGGTTGTGGAACTGGGGGTGCGAGAATTTTGAATGCGGAACTAATTTTGATAACTGACATTCACTGCTCATACTGTATATAGGGGTCCCGAGTGTCCCTGAAATCAGAATAGCCTCTTGCAGTCCCGCAAGAATATCCTGGAAAATATTCAATCTCCCAAATCTTTGTAAAATTTGCATATTTTACTAATTTATTATCAATTATAAACAAAATATAAAAGAACCACTTATCATCCAGAATTCTACTGTTGAAATAGTTAATTCCTTCAAATTTTTGGGTACATATATTACAAATGACTTCAAATGGGGGGAAAACGTTCATCAGTGTGTGAAAAAGGCACAGCAGTGACTTTATTTTCTGCGTAGATTGAGGTCCTTCGAGATTAGTACCCCTGTGATGGGTCAATTCTATAAATCAGTGATAGAGAGCGTTCTAACTCTTTCTGTTATTATCTGGTATGTGTACACCACAGAAAAGGAGAAGGACCTAAATAGTGTAGTTAAGTCTGCATCATTGGAATCGAGCAGCCTTCGGTGATGTAATCCATCATGACCGTATGGTTAAAAAGGCAATGGCAATCGCTGGGGACAGAAATCACCCGGCCAACCTTTTGTTACTGTGATGCGGAGTGGTCGCCGATATCAATCACTAGTGACCGGGAGGGGTAGATCTCTACGTGGCTTCTATCCCTCTGCCTTTAGGGCATTGAACAAGTCACTAGTTTGAATTTTCGTATTTTATGTTTGTTTTTGTTAAGGAACCAGATCAAATTTCATTGTATGTGTATTGTACATGTATATGTGGCAAATAAATTTATTGAGCATTGAGCATTGAGTATTGAGCAATTGTCTCGCAGAAGTCACTGCCCATGGGTATCACCATGCATAGCACAATAAAGGCTATGTTCTCACACGGCAGCTAACGGTTAGCTGTATTTTGTGAATTACTACTATAAAAAAATAAATAGGGCTACTGTAACATTAGTCTGTATCATGGAGTGTATTAACCGGTATTAAATCACCTAAGCTACTCTATAAACCAAGTGTGATTTTAATTGATCATGTATCTTTGAAATTCATGTACAGTGTATATACTGTACTATCTCGAAAAAAAGGCCATGTTTTCTTGAAAAGAAGCCCATGAGCTTCGAGCTTCTATTCAAGTTTAAGAAAGCTCATTTGACCAGATCTCCTGGAAGGTACTTCTTCCAACTTGGGACTCCTGCATACCCTCAGACTATTAACATCGACCATGTATTTGTATGTAGAAATTCAGGATATGGCTTCTTTCACCACCTTGTTATGTGGTTCTGTCATTGTGTGAATTCACCATAACCTACCATCTTCAAGGCTTTGCTGATCTTCAGGGGCATCAAGAAACTTCAAGAAATCCTTTTCTAAACGTGGATGTTGAAGATACCGTAGCGCCCTCACAGCATAGTACTTCTGGGTTAAATTCTGAAATCTAAAGTAAGAATATAAACATATAAATACAGGAATTATTGCTATACAATCCAAATAAACATGACAAATTTGTTCATCAAATGTAGGAATACTTCTCTTCCTATACCATATTTGTGAAATTTGCTCAAAACTATTATCTATTTTTTAATATATTTTTTGTACCATACCTCTATGATGTTACACTTACTAGCATTACACCTATGTTACACATATATGTTTTACACCTACATTGTGGTATTACACCTCTACTATATACCTTAAAACTATATACATACATGACACCATGTTACAATATGGAACACCATATTACATACTGTATGTTACACATGTTACACCTATGTTACGCATATAATATACTTGTTACACTTACGAATCTCCTTCGTTTAGCACATCAAGGAGCTGTTCCTCAACGCAGACATTTCCAACATCAGCTTCATACTCCGCAGCTAGTTGTTGAAAAGGTGTAAAGCGCTTGTAGGACACCTCCCGTTGTTCATAGCACTCATTCACAAGATCCTGTAGCAGGATTTCCACGTTCCTGATGCACCGGAATCGGAATTTATACAGCTCTTGCCAATTGTGTTTTGATGCATCCAAGGAGTCGCTTATTTGTCCCAATTCTGGCCATCTATGGAAACAAATACATCCAAGGAAACAAATACATCAAAGGAAACAAATTCATTCAAGGAAACATGGTTTTAGGTCAAGTGATGCTTAGTGCAGGCACATTATTATTTGGAAGTGATTAATTTTATTCATCCTACCATCCTAATAATAGATAAATAGCCTAGCCCGAATAATCATTAATTATAATATCTATTAATATTTTTCCAACATAGTTTATGAACTTTAAAAATGTGGTATATATTGCGAACCAACAATGATAGCATAAAAACAACAACGGTGCTAGTTGACTTCTACCAACCACCATCATGACATGCTTTCACTTCACACAACATACAGTAACAGACTACACTGTACACATAAAGTAGCCTACTTCTTACCTACGAAGGAGTGTTCGTTTCCAAATCTCGTTGCTGTAACTTATACTTTGAAATCGTTTGCACGTACATCCAAAGCTAAGGATATCTTGTGCTTCTAACACTCTATTAAATAGAATGTATTCTAATAATTCGTCAGGCAAATTTTCAAGATGTACTGCCTGCATATTTGAGATATGATTTCATAACAAATTCCACCATTCCACCATTATTTACTACAGTGACCCTATTTGTAAACAAACGCCCTCTATCGATTACTTTTATTAAAATACCTACGCAAATTTAATGTAGGCCTACAAAATGTATTGCAACAAGCACAGAAATGTTAAACATAAAAAAAACAATTAAATATTTAAAATATAAATAAACCATATATTATCAATTATTAACTGCAATAACTACAGGTACAAACTAAAACTGTAAATTTCAACTTGAATTCAACTTGAAGTATATTTCAAGACATTATTATACTAAATTTCAAAATACATTTTTACCTGAATATTAAAAATAATATAATAATAATAAATAATAAATAAATAAATAATAATAATAATAATAATAATAATAATAATGAAAAATATAATGATTTCTAAAATTTAATATTTATTTTTTTCTTTGAATAATATTTAATGTTGGTAAACCATCCCACAGAAGCTGATCATTTGGGAGCCTTAATATGTAACATATTAATAATACAAATTACAGGAAACATCTTAACTACCAATCTAAATACAATGATCAGAATATAATTGAATAAAACAAAATAAAATCATTACTACGTAAAATTAATATAACAATAATAGAAAATGCAGATTATTGCAAAAGCCAAAAATAAAAAGTAAGTTCTAGTAAAATTTAAAAATATGTATAAAGAATCTTCTCATTAAGAAAATACAGTAAAAAAGTGTCAAACAATATTAAGTAGTAAAATAAGAAGGAAAATACAGGTAAAAAATAATATTATGTAGGCCTATGATAGGTAACAATAATAAAAGAAATCAATCAAATGCAAATGTATTTTGAAAAGAAAAATCACATAAGAATTGTTAATGAGCAAGAGGATTTTTACATAAACTAATAAACTTTTTAGTTCAATCCAACAGGTTACAAGATGAATAATATTAAGCAATTAGTATAGTTGCGTATCATACAATATGTGAAAATTATTATACGACGGTTATCTCCCTGGTTAGATTAATGCAAGAAAATAAATTCATGAGCCTGAGTGCCTGCAAATAGTTATTTGGGAGTTGTCATTCTGTATGAGCTGTGATTTTGGTCAAGCGATAGATCGTATCATGATTGAGCGAGAGAGTTGACCGTGTTGTAATTGGGAGTTCAGTCGTTTATGTAGATGAAGGTTACGGGTAATGGGATAGGTAATGGTCTACTCTGCAGTATTATTAATAATAATAAATTAATAATAATAATGAGTAGATAATCAAAGAAGGAAAGAAATAAAGCATGGTGAAGTAGAATGGGAGTAGACTGGTTAACAAACTTGATATAGCGCCATCTGTTGTTGAAATTGGAACGATATAGCGAGAGAGAGCCACATTTTCCAACAGCAGGGTGATGTATGAGATTTGTCGATGAATTTTTCCGTATGAGTTCAGATTTTTTAACTTAATTTACGTGGAATTATTACTTTTTCACATATTGGACCATGGCAACCGTTGCTCGAAAGCTGAGAAGAAGTGATACACTTGAAACTGAACGCCAGAATTTTGTCAAACAACAGGTAAACAAAGAACGATTGCAAATCAACTTTGTCTTAGCCTAGCCTAGGCGGTATTCGCCTAGGCTAGGCCTAGGCCTCAAAGGCATAGCCTGCCTAGAATAGGCTTGTCTAGGCTAGGACATAGGCTTAGTGCCTATGTTTTTATTTATTTGTTTATTTAATTATTTATTTGTTTATTCATATATTTATTTATTTATTTGTTTATTAGTTTATTAATTTATTTTTTCTTTCTTTAGACTATAGTAGTAGTAGGCATTTTCAGTACTTAGTAGGCTAGGGCCTAGGCCTAAGCCTAAGTTATGTTCTGGTTTTCAAAGTGGTACAGGTAAAAACAAAATATCAAAAAATGAAAGAATATGCACACAAAACAAAGTCAAAAGAAAATTCAATGTAAACTTATAAATTAATAGAAATTTTGGAATAAAAATAATGTCATTTCTGTTTAAAGTTTTTTTTTAAATTACCGTATTTCCTCGGGTATGTACAGTAAGCCCACCTCGGGTGTTTCAAGCCCACCCCCTAATTTACACCCAAATTTATTATCAGCCTTTCCTAGGACAAAAAAACCAGTTTATGACTTACAAATATTCTCAGAT